>NW_020200779.1:121223-122351 GCF_001531365.2 Cynara cardunculus var. scolymus
AGTAGGTAAATCCTACTTTGAATGGTCATAACTTTCTGGTTAACCATCCAAATTTGTTGATTTTTCTTCTAGATGTTAGTTTAATGAAATACCTTTCAAATGCCACCGATTTCCCTCAATATGGTGGTGATTTGAGGTTTCATTTTCCTAAATTAAGATAAACACGCAATCTGCCCGATTTTGACAGATTCGTATATGTGTGTTACATCGACCATATCTCTCTCATAACTCAATGAAAAAGGATGAATCTTTGAAAAAGGATGAATCTTCTTTTGAGAGTTAACTTTATGGATTGTATTTTATATGCAAGTGGAATCACATAAAAGTTTGGAGTTTTGATCTCCAAACACCTTAAACTCTATAGGTGTGTAAAATGTGAAACCACCAGTAGGTAACCTTTACTTTGTATGTTAATATCTTTCTTCTCATTTGTCCTTAGTATGATTCTTCTTCCAAAACTTTCTTTTATGAGTTAGGGTTCATTTGAATTCAGTCTCACTCAAAAATACGATGTTTTGAGGCATGAACTGATTTTTACAAGTTAGGTGTGCAATCTGTCAATTGATGGCAGATGTGTACATGTGATTTAAGGTGTCATATGTTCCTCTCAACTCATTCAAAATGAGTGATTTTTAGTTTAAAAGTTTCGTATAAGTGTTAGGTTTCCAATCCAACTTGAATCTTTGCAGAACACCTAGTAGAACCCTTTTTATGAGTATTTTTTCTAACATGGTGCAATCCGCCATTTCAGTTGTGATAAGTTGCATTGCATGATTTATTTGAAGCATCATCTTTTACCCAATATTCATGAAATTTGGTCACGATGGCTATAACTCAGTGATATAAACCATATAAAAAGATAGGAACTTATCTCATTCTTTAAGTCTCTTTATTGGATCATTTTTGTAACCTAAGTTTCTGTCCAGAATCTGAAATTCTGGATTTGGATAAATATTGTAAAAATTGATATTCTTTGGGATTATAGCAACATTTCCGGTATGAATTAACCCCCTTTAATGAGCATATGGAYATTATGTATATTTGGACTATGGACAATAATTTAGAACAAAAGTGGACAATTATGGACTTAGGATTTAGTAAACCCCATAGATAGAGTTGATTCAATAA
>NW_020200780.1:0-1147 GCF_001531365.2 Cynara cardunculus var. scolymus
TCAAAAACCTTTACCACTCTCAAATACTCCGGCGAACCTGCAACTAGAAATTTATCAAGCAAAAACCTGCAAAATGTCTTCCTCTTCTGCATCTGCCCAATCCATCAATGTTTCGAGCGACAATGAAGTGACCCAAGCTCAAGCACTGACTTCCCACGCACTGTCATTCGTCTAAAACAGATACGAGAAGGTCGTGCTCGTTAAAAAGCCAAACAACTACTTCTTCGTCCCATCTGAAACAGGTTTTCCTGATTTTACCTATCCTTTACTTGAAATACTTCGGAATCATCCTCGTTTCTTTGCCCTATCTGCTACCAAACCAACCCCCGAACCATACATAACCCAATTTCTCCTAAGTTCCTACATAACAACTCTTGACAATTCTAGACTGACCATTATTGGATACGCCTCACACCCCATTAATAAATCCTTGGTTCCTTTGGAACTCAATGTGAACAATTTGAGAACTGCCATGCGTTTACCCACACTGGAGGATCTTAATCTGAATGAATTTGCTGCGACCCCGACTGACGAAGAATTGATTCACTTCCTCGATTTCCACTCATATGTGACCCCAATTGTCAAACGAAGTCAGTTCAAGCGCAAAGGATTACTCCCTATCTGGAACACCCTATTCTCGATCATAAACTGCTGCTTGACAGGGAAGGTGGGTAGCCATGACCAGACTTCGCATGCCATGATGTCAATCGTCTACGGGATCTACTTCAACCTGCCACTCGACTATGCTCAACTAATATTCGAGGACATGGTAGGTCTCATCAAGAAGAAATGCGCGAGTCAAAGGGCGAAAAATCCAAGGTCAAAGCACAGAAGAAGGCCAAGAAAGACATGAACCAACCCAACCTCATTCTACAACGGTTCCTTGGTCTTGTCTTCGGCGATCTGTTAGCAGCAAAGCTTCCCTATGTGGAGCCGAACGCAAGGCTGTACCCGTTCAAGGAATTTCACCCAACTCAGCATGAGCAAGGGTACAGAAGCCCTAGACCTTTATCAAAAGCCATGCTCAGGTTTCTTAGCCACGGAGATAGGAAGGCCTATAGACGTGGATTCAGGCGACCAGACCGGTCCCTGAGACCCCACCACGAATAGGAATCCCCTTAGGAGAGCGAATCGAAAAAAATGAGGG
>NW_020200780.1:2642-3791 GCF_001531365.2 Cynara cardunculus var. scolymus
GGTGACATACGGTATTGATACCAAGTCCTCAAGGGCCAACATCAATCACCTAGCTACCCGCAGAGAGATTGATGTTATGGTTGAAGCTCTGGGTAATTTCGTGTGCAAGCATACAGACCAGCTTCTCAAAGAGGCCCATGCCTCCAACACAGCGATCAGAGACTGCACATCACAGCTCGTGAAAGAGGGTGACCTCCTTAGAAACAAAATCTACAGAAGCGTCTCCAAACTGAAATGGTCGACAGAGATTGACATTAATCACACCTCTGAGCTTGCAAATGAGGCAATTAAGAAGATGAAGAAGGTGGCCACCAAAATATTGAAGAGGTTGGAGAAGGCTCCCCTGGACACATGCAAGGCAAAAGCCAAAACGAACCATGACGATCAAGAAGGTGATGATCGTGATCGTCATGAGGGGGAGAAGTAGGCTGAGAAGAAAGCACCAGATCCAAAGAAGACTCCTGTCAGGGGCGTCAAGATTGTGGACTCTACAGCTGCCTTATTCTCTAAAGGCAAGAAAAAAGGCACAAGAGCCTAAAGGCAAAGGTAAAGGCAAAGTTGTAGAGTCACCACAGAAGGGGTCGTCGTCTAGCACAGAGACTCCACAGGCAATAAATGAAGAGGAATACAGAGACGACCCAGCGCTCCTTGAAGCTTTGAAGGCATCTCTGGCAGAGGCTCTAGCAAGGAAGGGCAGAGGCCCCATCCCTCACAGAGTAGGAGAAGGCTCTTCATCACAATTCCCACAAGTCCAAGAAACGTCCACGGGTACGTTTGACGCTCTGCAAGGAACCGTCAAACCCATCCTTGCAAAGGGGTCAACCCAGAGGCCAATTCTGGAAGAAGAGGAAGCCAAGGTGCCAGAGTCCGCCACGATAGGAAGGGTTTCTAAAATATTCGAATCAATGAGCAAGATTCCAATGCCAAAAGTTCGAAGAGAGCCCGTTACTACTTTGGAAGAAATTCAAGTATGGAGGTACTAGCAGTAGACACAGAGCCTCCCTATGATCCAGAGCTTACAGGGATCCCTTCTGCCACCACCAAGTTCCAGTTCTCTAAGCTCACAAGGCCTCGTGAGCAAGTCTTCTCAGAGCACATGATCACTTCCCTAGAGACAATTTCTCCAAGGACTATGCTAAAGAAGAAGGT
>NW_020200780.1:5071-7024 GCF_001531365.2 Cynara cardunculus var. scolymus
TAACATTTTCAATCAATTGAAAATCATTTGAAGCTACTCTCTCATTGTTCATCATTCATCAACTGTGTTCTTCATTAATTGTTTACTCTGTTTGTTCTTATTGTTTCCGCTGCACTGTTAATGTTTAAAGATCATCCAGAGTATTTGATTAATATCCAAAACTGAGTTAATCGATCCTATCAGAATAATAGTTGCCTTTGATTCTTGACTAGTTGCAGCCTGGTACATCGTGGATGAAAGAACTGTTCATCAACTGGTGGTACAAGGTTTTGGACAGCCTGTTCGAATAGAATCTGTTTGTGGTTCTGCTACTCGTTGAAACTGCTCACAGTCCATTCATTTTTGAAACTGTTTTTAGCCAAGCTTAACCATTACATCTTGAATTCTTGCTTTATATTCATCTTGAATGGTATCTGATTTCAATTCTTATCAAGTGAGCGGTTTATAGCAGCCAATGTTGACTGTTTTGAGTGTAGTTTTGAAGCTATTGTTGTTTTGATTTTGAATTTATGGATAGCTTCATTGGTCAAGGTATTCATATTGCAGTTTGAGCTGTAACTGGATCACAATTTACAATAGCTTTTTTTTAATGTTACGAGCTTGATTGACATACTTCAATGTGTTAAATGTTTCTTAAGCATTTGTGTCTGCTGGATTTACACAAGAAGTTTCATATGATTTTTTTGAGTTTTTGGAACTTATGGGTTTTTCAATTGTTATCAGGCACAAGATAATTGTGATTCATATGATTCTCTTGTTCTTGTAAGGTTGAATAATTGTGATTGACAGTGTGGCTGGAAAGTATCAGGTGCTTCTGCAACAACTTCGTAATTCTTCAATCCCAAGGTTGTCACCTGTTTCATCACTCATAAGACTTCTGACTCGATTTTCTTTGGGTTCTGCTGCTGAGTCAGTACAGCTAAGGAGAGGTTTATACAAGAAATTGGAGGCAAGGCCCAGAAATCACTAGCAGCTGTTGAAGATTGATCAAACGGGCAGTAGTTACCTGGTTGTTTTGTTTTTGTACTGTTTATGTACTGGTTTTGTAATTCAATCATAGGGTCTTGTTGATTTACTGTTTTTATACTGATTGATTGTTGTAATGTGCTGGAAACAGCTGAGAATAGTGATTTAGACGGCATTGATTATGGTTTTTGAGGTTTATTTGTGACTTGTCCGATTCAACAGTTGAGAATAGTGATTTAGGTTGTTTGTTGAGCAATATTTGAGACTGTTTAGAGTCTAGTTTAGAGACTGTTTAATGAGATTGTTAGACTAGTTTGGTGAGTGATTTATCTTACCTTTGAGAGATTTACTTGTTTGTGCAGAGACTGCTGTAAGAAGAGGAGTATTGGAATTGGATTCTTTGTTTTGGATTCAGATTTGAATTGACAGGGGCAGGCAATTTGATAGAATCTGAGAATTTGGCTTTATCAATATTTTGTTGTGTTTTTAGTTTTTGAGTTTCAAGTTTTTGTTTAGATTTTAATTTTGAATCATTTCGTTTATCTGTTTTGGTTTTTGTTTTAACTGGTTGAGAATCGTTGAACTATTTTCCATCGCGTAAACTGTTTTTCATCCGTTTTAACTGTCTTTGACTGTTTTCAACAGTTTTGACTGTTTTTACTAATATTTGACAGTTTTTCGTCGATTTTCTTATTTCTCAACAGTTTTTGTGTTTTCTGTTATTTTTTTGAGCTTAACTGTTCCTGATTTTTTTTACTGATTTCATCGCATAGATCCTATAACTGATCAATCTATTTTTTAATATGGCAGTTTCATATGAGAGAGAGGACAAAAAGTTGAGAGAGAGGATTGTTGAGCTGGAAAAGAGCATTGTGAACTATAAAGAGAAAAACATAAATATGTATACTAAGAATTATGCTAATGAGGAATATATCAAAGATTTAAAGAAAGATCATAAAAAAGAATGTGAAAGAATCGAGAAGGAAT
>NW_020200780.1:7519-14109 GCF_001531365.2 Cynara cardunculus var. scolymus
TCTTGAAAAGAAAAACACTGTCAAGAAAAATGCTGCAATTGCCAAAGAGCTTACAGAGAAAAAGAAATGGTTTGACATTGCTTCAGAAAATGAGAAGGGAAGTTCAGATGAAGAGAGAAAGAAATTTGAGAAAGAACGGAGATTTTTTGAAAAGTCAAAGAAGGAATTAGAAAGTAAGTTTTTGGATACTGCAAAGAAATTGTCTGATCTAAAGACAGACCTTGAAACTGAATTGAACATGAGAACTGAACTGAAAAAGAAATATGATTTAGTTGCTGCTGAAAGAGACCAGCTTTTACAAAAAGTCCAAGACTTTTTGTGTGCTAAAAGTCCAACTGGTTCTCAATCACAGTGTAAAACTAACTTTTATGATTATTCCAAATCGAACAGTTATTCGAGTAGTCCTAAATCTATTGTTTCTAAGAACTATTCTCGTTCTAATCAGTATTATCAAGGGTATGTCATTGGATCACCCAATTATTCTTCAAAGGTTAAAAGCATTTGGGTTAATAAGTCTGAATCTGTTTTATCTCAGAACTCTGTTGTTACTAATAATTTTCCTTGCTTTGTGAGATCCACTTCTGATTTGATTCATCTTAGCAAGAGAAGAATCATGTGCTCCACATGTAAATCAACAGATTTTGTGAATAAGAAGATCTATAATAGATGGAGTACAAACAACAGATATCAGACTAATTCGAATGGTAAGAACAGGTATGATTATAATTACTGGTGCGGTTCATATTTAATTCCTGATCATCCTGGTAATAGTGCTGAAAATAAAATATCTTATAGAAATAAATGGTTTGGAAATTTCAACATACCCCAACCTGATACTAACAAAATAGGACCCAAGTTCGTTTGGGTACCAAAATCTACTTAATCTGGTTTTGCAAGTGTGTCAAGTTTGTGCTGATCAGAATATCATTTCAATGATACACCAATGCAGGGGGAGTTGTAATTTATTCCAAACGAGGCTTCTTAACATTTCAGTTCAGGATTTGTGCTTTACCGAGTGTGGTTTCTAAACACTCAGTTTAGAACCCGTGCTTAAAATGTTTCAATTTTTTTTATTCTTTTGAGTTTAACTGAATCATTACTTAAATATGTTTTCTAGGGGGAGTCTCTAGAACTTTTTAAATAAATGTTTTCGGAAATGGAACTGTTTTCTGAAACGAGTACATTTTCTGAACAGGTATTTCCTGAGATTTTACTTGCGTAATTTCTCGTCGTACATAACTCCAATACCTGTTTCAGCTATTATTCAAACTGTTATTATCACATCTCTTATAAGATAATCATTTTCGGTGATAATACACTCGTTTGTATTCAAATATTGTTTTTCTGATATTTTTTTCTTTGACTGATATACATTCATTTCTTTTATCAGAAACTGTAAACTTGTTCTTACAGATCTTCATTCATTTCTCTCGCATATCGAATAATCTGATCATTGTCGCATCATTCTTTCGTTAATTGTGCTTAAAGACAAATTACTTGATCAATTTTTTATTTGATCATTGTGCTTTAAAGAAATAATATTTTGATCAACCATTGTGATCATCTGAGCATAAAATGTAACTTTAGGAGAGACTGAGTGCTTATCAGAAATACCTCAATGGAATGTCAGAACCGACAAACCTACCCATGAGGACAACCATATCTGAGTGAGCTTTAAATCAAAAAGGGTTTGTGTGCTGAGATTAAAATGAAAATGAGAGGGGTAGTTGTTGTGAGCCAAAAGAATTGATGAGCGTTGTGTCAGGATTAAAAGAATATGAAAATCCTGTTCCAAATTTCTAAAGTCTGGGCATACCACATAATCTATTAGTTCTCAATTCTTTCGAGGCTAATATTGAAAAAGGCAAAGCCCAGGACAATTCTTGTCACAACCCCACCAGCTACTCATTTATCTCTCAACAGATAAGTGTTTCAATAACACTTGGGGAATGTAACTCATCATCCATCAATTTCTCATTCGGAGAAAGTTGATATTGAATCAGAAAGATATATGTCCCCTCCTTCAAGTCTTTTTAATCACATATTGAGTCTGATAAATTTGTGTAGTCCACACGGTTTATCTTTTTGAGTCTAAACAGAAGCATATGTTGCTTTATCTTTCTACACTACACAGATTTAGCATTTTATACGTTATTTTGTCAAAACATTCATAGATATGCTTTTCTTAAGCTATCGATGATTGAATGGAAGACCTGGTGAGATGATCATCAAAAAGTCTCATATATACAGTACATACGTTGTACTGAGTATATCTGTTATACTCACAGGCCAATTTTTTTATAAGATTGAAAACAATTTCATTCATTGAAATTGGATGTTACCTTCCCATTCCCTTAATCTGAAAAGATTAAAAAAGTGGATTTGCAAAGATCTACTTACAGTTTCTTGAATTGACGGTTTACGCGGAAGATTTCATTCATCTTACGTATGATGGAATGATTMTCATTTCATCATAAGGGGGAGTATGTAATAATGAATGAAATATTCATTTCTGAACATTACAAAGGGAATCTGATGCAAAGATCAGGGGGGTAACTTCAAATTTGGCAAAAGACTCAAAAGAAGTGCGACTGGAGATAATTACAAAAAGATTATTCCGATGCTACAACGACTGAGAGTTTTTGAATGAGAAAATCAATGTTTCAAAAGTTTACTAAAGAAAAAGTTTGGGATTTGTTATTTGAATATTCTTTGAAGATCAAATCTTGTACATTGTTTTTGAAGATCATTTTTGTTACTATTCTACATTGTCAAAGGAGAAGATCATCACTGTTCTACATTCGAGGGGGAGAATGCTAGAAGATCTATCTCAATAGTTGATTGTTTTAAGATTTCAAGTTGAAGAATTCTTTTGAAGATGACATAATGTGCTTAAAGCTTCAAAGTTCAAACAGGACTCAAAGCGTAGAATTTCTTTCAAGTCTGAATACAAAGGGGGAGAATGTTAGGACTGAAAATCAGTATTAAATTGTATTCGTCTTGAAAGTTAAATAGTGTCTATAGTTGTAAAAGTCATCGTGTTTGACTTTTCTTAGATAGGTTTGACTTTGACATGTTTAGAAGTTTGACCCTATAAATAGGGTGATGTCTTTGTAAATCTTGTAGGAGAGCTTATTGTGATATTTCATAATACGTATAAAGAGTTTGACCAGAGCAATTGAATGTTGACTTCCTCTCTCAAATATCATCTTGTGTTCTTGAATGTTAAATCTCAGATCTGCCATGTTTGTGAAGCTTTCATGAAGATTGATCATTAAAGGGGACTATCAACTTCTTTTGGCTATAAGTCTATGGGCCTGTTTTTAAGCCATGTTAAATTAAAATGCTTGGGCTTATTATTAATTAAAAACTTTTTTTTAATTTAAATGATTGAGCTGGTTTTAAGTTAAAACTTTGGGCCGAATTTCGTTTAAAGTTAGGGTTGGTTTAAAATTAAATTATGGACTACTTAAAACCAAATAAAAATCTTGTTAGATTTAATCTTTTAAAATCCCGATTAATTTTCGTTGTTAATTATTTTTGTTTTTGGTCAATTATTTAATGTTTTTTTTAATTGTACCAACTTTTTTTTTGTTTTATATTATGTTTAATATTTATATTTTGTAATATATGGATTGTCCCGCCAAGACCTGTGGTTGATTTATTTATTTATTTTTGACGAAAAATTAAAATGTATTAATTGCATGGGTTGTAATTTTTAATTTTAATTTTCTAGATAGGACAAATGTAAATAGAATAGAATTCTGTTGTATTTATTTAAATCAACGAAGACGACTGCTAGAAGATCTTTCTCAACAAATGATTACTTGAAGACTACAAGTTAAAGATTTATTTTGAAGAACACATATTGTGCATATTGTTTCAAAGTTCAAACAAGGACTCAAAGCGCAGAATTTTCTTTCAAGTCTGAATACAAAGGGGGAGAATGTTAGGACTGAAAAATCAGTATTAACTGTATTCGTCTTGAAAATTAAATATAGTCTATAATTGTAAAAGTCAGCGTGTTTGACTTTTCTTATAGGAGTTTGACTTTGACTTGTGTTTGTTAGTTTGACCATATAAATAGTAAGTGGTCTTTGTAATTTGGAGAAAGAGAACTCATTTGTAATAATTCATACGTATTAAGAGAGTTGACTAAACTTTGAAGATATTGACTTTCTCTCTCTAAGTGTTCTTATATGTTCTTACATGATATATTAGATCTATCATTGTTGTGATATTTATGAAGATTGATCAGTGAAATATAGGGACTCTCAATTGGTATCAAAGCGGGATTGCAAGAAATCAGAAGATTAAGAAATCAGATTCTTGAAGATAAGTGAATTTTTTTGAATTTTTTTTTTGTTGTTCTTCGTGTTCTTAATTTTTTTTATTTTGATTCGATTTTTTCATAAAATTCTTGTGTTTTTGTGTTTAATTCATGATCAAAATGCTCGTAATTGCATTGTGAATCTTTGTTATTCACAAAGTTTTGTGATTTGATCATTGCATTTCAAGAATTAATCGGATTTTGTGTTTTTGAATTTTTTTTCGTATTCTTGAATTTTTTTTAAAATCACTGTTTTTGATCCATTTTTTTAAAAGTTTTTTCTGTTTTTGTGTTTTTTGATAGTTTTGATCTGATTTTAATATTTTAGTTTGGTTCATTTTTGTTAAACCGTCCAATTTTAAGCCCATTATCAAGGCCCAACAAGCTAATTCGATTAATTAGCCTTCTTCTCCAACAGGTTTGTTCTTTGGCCGATCGTACTCAATTTTGAGCGTATAAGGGATAAACCGCACGCTCTTTGGCCGGATTGTTCACCGGTTGATTCTTCTCATCAATCGGTTTCGAGACTAAGGGTAAACCGTACAAAGCTTCATCGGATTAATTGAGCGGATTCACACAAGCCTTGATCGGTGTTCATCTAAACCGGTCATCTCTTGACTGGATTAGTGCTCGGATTCGTACAACAGGTAAGACTTCCATCTCAGGTTTAGGGTTAACCTTTGAGCGGTTTATAACTAAACCGTTTACCTCTTGAACGGAATTGTGATTGGATTAAATTACTCTTGACCGGTTTAGGACTTAGAAATCTTTGTGCATTGAAGTGTTCTGTCCGAACTTCTAATCCGCTTAATTCAACTTACCCAGATACCTATATCACTTACTGTTTTTGATTCAATTTGGGTGTATATCGTTTCTTGATTCAATTTGATTCAACAAAATTGTTGATTGAGTTGATTAGATTTCTTAAATTGCTCTTATGCTGTCCAATTTATTTTCATATGCTAAGAGGTTTACTCATGCTATCCGGTTTAGCTACTAGTTGTTGTCAGGTTTAAGTTTCAAGTGTTGAAAGGTTTGAGACTCATATGTTGTCCGGTTTACACTCAACCTTGACAGGTTTAAGACTTGACAAGTTTAGTTACTTGAAGTATTCGGTTTAACATTCTTGAAGTGACAGGTTTAGTCTTATAACATTTTAAGTAGATTTATCCATCTTGCTGTTTCCTTGAGGACTGGAACAGATTTTTCCATATAAGCAAGAGTGGACAGTTCAGTCCTCTTTTCATGACTTTTGACAGCAGGTTTAAGTTCTATTGATTAAGTGATTGGTTGATTGTTGAAATGATTTGTTCTGCATATCGAAGCTTTTGAAACTGTTTTGTTTTTGCTGTTTCTTTGAGGATTGGAACTACAGCCCAGGTTTAAATTTGTGATTAAGATTTTACTTGTTGTTGTGATTGGATATAGACAGGTTCTTTACAGGTTTGTTCATAGCTGTTTTGAGTTCCATATAGTTGTGTGCAGGTGACTGTATACACACACAGGTTCTGTGTGGTTGTTTTTATGATTTGAAGCAGAAACAGTAACTGTTGGGTATTTACGAGTATTTGTGAGTTTGTGAATTTGAGGTCTAGAACAGAAACAGGTAAAATTTGTGTGTGTACAGGTGACAGGTTCTTTGGTTCTGGTTTGGTAACAGCAATCTTGTATAAGAACTGTTATGATGWATGTAATGGCTTTGTTTCTGGTTTGGTAACAGCAGGATCTGGTTTAGATACTTGCTGTGACAGGTTTAGATAATTGTGTTGACAGGTTTAAGATTTAAGCTTTGTCTGGTTTACATTCAAGCTGACAGGTTTAGTAGACTATTTTGAGTATTTTAAGTTGCTGTTTTAATCTGTTTTAAGAGTGAGTTGTTTGGTGCAGTAAGTGAGCTGTTTGGTGCAGTAAGTGAGCTGTTTGGTGCAGCAGTAACAGCAACAAGAAAAGACAGATTTGTTTAAGTAAGTGAGCTGTTCATACAGAAGAAGAACAGCAGCAGAAGCAACAGCTGTTCATACAGATTCGGTTGTTGTTGTTGAGGTTAAAATCTGAAACAGCAACAAGAAAAGACAAAGTGTTGTTTTAAGAGTTGTTTAGATTAAATTTTGAGAAGCTGTTTTGAGTGTATTTGTTTACTGTATTATTGGTTCATTGCTGTTAAGTTTTACTCAAACTAATTTGGGTTCAAGTCTGTCTTGACAGCAACAAACTGACAGCAGGTTTAGTATTGTTTTGCCTTCGGGATTGTGAGCAGCAG
>NW_020200780.1:16430-17686 GCF_001531365.2 Cynara cardunculus var. scolymus
AGATAACAACTATCAGAACAACAATTGGAAAGGTAAGAACAGGTATGATCACCATTACTGGTACGGTTCATATTTTAATTATGATCATCATGTTCATAGTGCTGAAAAGAATACATCTTATATAAAGAAATGGTTTGGAAGTTACAACATACCCCAACACCATACTAACAATATAGGACCCAAATTCGTTTGGGTACCAAAATCTACTTGATTTGGTTTTGCAGGTGTGTCAAATTTATGTTGATCAGAATATCATTTCAATGATACACCAATGCAGGGGGAGTTGTGATTTATTTAAAACTAAGGCTTCTAAACACCCAGTTTAGGACCCGAGCTTAAATTCTAAGGCTTCTGAACACTTCAGTTCAGAACCCGTATTTTACCGAGTGTGGTTTCTAAACACACAGGTTAGAACCCGTGCTTAAAATGTTTTCTTTTTCATTTTTGAGCTTAAAAGTTTCATTACTAAAGCTGTTTTCTAGGGGGAGACTCTAGAATTCTTCAATAAATGGTTTTTAAAGTAGAATCTTTTTGAAACGAGTACATTTTCTGAACAGGTATTTCCTGAGATTTTATTTGCATAAATTCTCATCGTTCATAACTCCAATACCTGTTTTAGCTCTTCTTCAAACTGTTATTATCACGTCTCTTATATGAAAATCTTTTTTGGTGATAATACACTCGTTTGTATTCAACTTTGTTTTCTGATATTTTTTTTACACTGATTCATATACATTCATTTTTTTTATATATCAAAATCTGTAAACTTGTTCTTACAGATCTTCATTCATTTCTCTCATACATTTCAAATAATCGAATCGTTGTCGCTTCATTCTTTTATTGATCGTGCTTAAAGCCAAATTACTTGATCAATTTTTTTATCTGATCATTGTGCTTTAAAGAGATAATATTTTTGATCAATCTTTGTGATCAAATGTGCATAACGAAATATTTTAGGAGGGACTGAGTGCTTATCAGAAATACCTCTATGGAATGTCAAAACCGACAGACCTACCCAAGAGGACAACCTTATCTGAGTGAGCTTAGATACAAAGGGTTTGTGTGCCGAGATTAAAATGAAAAAGAGAGGGGTAGTTGTTGTGAGCCAAAAGAATTGACGAGAGTTCTGTCAGGATTAAAAGAATACAAAAATTATGTTCCAAACTTACATAATCCGGGCATACCACACAATCTATTAGTTCTCAATTCTTTGGAGACTAATATTGAAAAAGGCAAAGCCCAGGCCAATTCTTGTC
>NW_020200780.1:18236-38761 GCF_001531365.2 Cynara cardunculus var. scolymus
AATTTGATGCAAAGATCAAGGGGGAGTAACTTCAGTGTTGGCAAAAGACTCAAAAGAAGCGCGACTGAAGATAATCGCAGAAAGAATATTGTGTGCTACAACGACTGAGAGATGTTGAATGTGAAGATCATTTTCATAACAGTTTACTGAAGACTTGTTATTTGAAGATCCTTTGAAGATCACACTTGTACAGTGTTTCTGAAGATTGTTTTTGATCTACATTGTGAAAAGAGAAGATCACAGGGATTCTACATTCGAGGGGGAGAATGCTAGAAGATCTTTCTCAACAAATGATTACTTGAAGACTACAAGTTAAAGATTTATTTTGAAGAAGACATATTGTGCATAATGTTTCAAAGTTCAAACAAGGACTCAAAGCGCAGAATTTTCTTTCAAGTCTGAATACAAAGGGGGAGAATATTAGGACTGAAAAATCAATATTAATTGTATTCGTCTTGAAAGTTAAATATAGTCTATAATTGTAAAAGTCAGCGTGTTTGACTTTCTTATAGGAGTTTGACTTTGATTTGTCTTTGTTAGTTTGACCATATAAATAGTGGTTAGTCTTTGTAATTAGTTGTAAGAGAGCTAATTGTAATATTACGTACATAAATGAGAGGTTTGACTGAATTGTAAGGATTGACTTTTCCTCTCAATGTTCTTATGAATGTTCTTAATGCAATATCAAGATTCTTCCGTTGTTGTGATGTTTATGAAGATTGATCAGTGATTTAGGGACTATCAACGACATTCCAAAGAAGACGGAGTCCCTGGAGTTCACCAAGATGGCGAGGCCAGTGGGAGCTTGAAGACGTCCTTAGTTTGACTGTGGTTGTTGTGTTGGCTCTCAACACCAGATTAGGGGCAAATCCATATATTATCTTGTGGTTGTTTATTTTGTGTTTTTTTTTATTTGTTTATTGCTTTTATTATTGCTATGATAATTGCAAAACATTTTAAAAATCAAATGCAAAACAATTTCAAATTGGTAATTAAAATATGATATTTTAAAATGATAATGTTTATCAAAAAAAAATCAAACCGATTTTTACGGGTAAGCTTTTAAAACAAAATGATTTTAATTTTAGAGATAAAAACAAACGTTTTAAAAGTAATTAGAAAATGTTTTTCTAAAATTTAAACCTTTCTAAAACGTAAACTAAACGCCACCCATTTAAGGTACTTGTCAAGTATTACAGATTCCAGTATGATTAGTGCTTGGCCTGTAATATCGGATGATAGTAGCGTGAGACAAGGTGCCGAGACTACGAGATTCAAGTGAAAGTTGCACTTGGCCACTCACTTGAATAGTCGTGTTTTGGACGACTGATCTCATTAAATCTGAATTGAGAAATTAGGTGGGATCAATATACCTTAGTATGGTCAGTTTACTTAAAAATATCATAGTATGTGAATTGACCTTCTATAAGTATTTTTAAGGCATTGAAGTGAGATTAAACGTGTATATTTGATATATGATATATTAAATAGAATCACACGATCACCTAAGAGTTATGTTGAACATAATTGGTTGATTCCTACCTAAATAACTTATTTCTCAAGCAGTGCATTACCATTTGATGAAATAGATGAAATATAGATCTTAGCTCAAATAAAATTGATTTTTGAAAGGTTAATTTATTTAATTTGATATTTTAAAAGTCAGACTAAAATTGAACTTAGATATTATAGATGTCTGCATCCACTCCAAACCCAGACTCAGCCACAAACAACTTGTCCCAATATGCACCCCGGTCTGTCCTTGAAAAAGAAAAGTTGAACGCGACGAACTTCCTCGAATGGTTTCTCTTCTTAAGGGTTGTCCTTAAACATGAAAAGAAGCTCTACGTTCTAACCCCCCCCCCCAAACGCTCCTGCTAGAATACATCGCTGAAGTCAAGGGTGCCTCTGAAAGGCATCAGAAGGACTCAATGGATGTGACATGTCTCATGCTTGCCACTATGACTCCTGAGTTATTAAGGGATCATGAGGACATGACTGTTTGGGAAATAATTTCTTCATTGAAATCTATGTTCCAACAACAAGCCAGGAAAGAGAGATTTGACATAGTCAGGGCATTGCATGCTTGTATGATGACTGAGGGTTCACCGGTCGGTACCCACGTCTTAAAATGTAAGGGTATGTTGACCGATTAACCCGTCTTGGTTTCCCACTAAATAAAGAATTGGCATCGACTTGGTTCTCAATTCCTTGCCTAAATCATATGACTAGTTTGTTATGAACTATAATATGAATGGTTTAGAAAAGTCTCTCACAGAGCTTCATGGCATGCTTATAACTGCTGAGAGAAGTATTCCCAAGTTGGAAACCCCTAAACCAAAAATGGTCTTGATGATCAAGCCTAAAGGTGGGATAACTAAGAAAAGGAAGGGGTAGCCAAGAGCAAAACTAAAGTTAGAAGCTCCAACAAGAACAAGGGCAAAGGAAAGATTCCTGATGATGCAGTTTGCTTCGACTGCAACCAAAAGGGGCACTGGAAGAGAATAGGAAGAAGAAGGCTGATGCAGTTGGAACTTCAGGTATGTTTACCACTGATTTATTCATTTCCGAGTATGATTCCTGGGTATTGGATACCGAATGTGGTACTCATATATGTACTACTTCATTGGGACTAAGAAGTGAAGAGATGATGAAACCAGGCCAAATGGAACTGAGAATGGGTAATGGAGCTAAGGTAGCCGTTATTGCTCAAGGCCTATATGATATGGATCTGCCAAATGGCCTCACTTTATCACTTAGAAAGTGTTTATACATACCTAGCATTACTAGGAACATAATTTCGTTTTCTCAATTACAACAGACTGGATTTATGTTTACTTTCAGCAACAATACAGTTTTAGCTTATCTTGACAATGTTTTGTATTTCGTGGCGAAACCATGGAATGGTATTTATGAAATTGATATTCAAAATAGTTGTAATTATGAATCAATATTCAATATAAACAATAAATGGATCAAGCGAGGCTTGAATCAAACCTACTTGTGGCATTGTCGTCTTGGACATATAAACAAGAAACGCATAGCCAAACTCCAGGCGGACGGAGTATTGGAATCATGTGATGATTCATATGACACATGTGAGGCTTGTTTTAGGAAAGATGACTAAGGCACCTTTTAGAGGTAAGCTTGAAAGAGCTACAGAACTTTTAGGAATCATTCATACTGATGTGTGTGGGCCTTTTAGTTCAGTCACAAGAAATGGACATCGCTACTTCATAACATTTACTGATGACTTCAATAGATACGGGTATGTTTACCTAATGAAAAATAAATTTGAAATCTTTGAAAAATTCAAAGAGTTTCAAAATGAAGTAGAGAATCAACTTGGCAAGAAAAAAAAGTACTTCGATCTGATCGAGGTCGTGAATATTTAAGCCAAGAATTTATTGAACATCTAAGAGATTGTGGGATAGTATCCCAACTATCTCCTCTGGGAACACCACAACATAATGGTGTGTACGAAAGGAGAAATAGAACCTTGTTGGACATGGTTCGCTCTATGATGAGTTGTACCACTCTGCCAAAGAGTTTTTGGGGATATGCCCTAGAAATAGCTGCCTGAATACTAAATAATGCACCAACCAAAAGGACCGAAAAGACTCCATATGAACTGTGGTCTGGGAAGATCCCAAAACTGTCTTATATGAGAATATAGGGTTGTAATGCTTATGCTAAGCAAGAGGCTTCTAAAAAGCTTCACCCGAGGTCTGAAAATTGCATCTTTATGGGATATCTAAAAGAGACTATTGGATATTATTTGTACAAACCCAACGATAACAAAATCATTGTTGCGCGACATGGTGAGTTCTTAGAAAATGATTTTCTATCAAGAATCACAATGGGGAATACAGTAGATCTTGAGGAAACTCGAGAACCACAAGATGAGAAAATGGTTGACCCTGACCAACAATGAGATGATCAACCTCAACAAGTTGTAGAGGAAAATGACGAGATACAAACAATCCAAAAATCATGTAGGAACCGTCTTGAGCCTAAAAGATATGGCTATCTTATTAGAAATGACATGGTTCATGATGAACCAGTTACCTACCAGGAAGCTGTATTAGGTTTGGAATATGATAAATGGCATGGTGCCGTGAAGACCGAAATACAATCCATGGCAGATAATCAAGTTTGGAACTTGGTAGATGCACCTGTCGGCTGCAAAATCGTAGGATGCAAATGGGTATTCAAAAATAAAACTGACATGGAAGGGATTGTACATACCTATAAAGCTAGGTTGGTAGCAAAAGGATTCACACAGACTCAAAAAGTAGATTATGATGAAACATTTTCTATTGTAGCTATGATAAAATCAATCAGGATCCTACTTGCCATAGTTGCATATCATGACGATGAGATATGGCAAATGGATGTTAAAACCACATTCCTTAACAGATCCTTAAGCGAGGATGTATACATGGTAGAACTAGAAGGTTTTAAACATCCAAAGTATCTGGTAAGGTATGTAAATTGCAGAAGTCTATATATGGACTGAAGCAAGCATCTCGTAGTTGGAACCTACGTTTTGACAAGAAAATCAAGGAATTTGGTTGCATAAAAAACGAAGATGAACCTTGTGCATACAAGAAGGTCAGTGGGAGCATAATAGTATTCCTAATTCTATATGTCAATGATATACTAATCATCGGAAACAACATCCCAACACTTAAGGAAGTAAAAACATGGTTAAGGAAATGTTTCACGATGAAGGATTTAGGAGAGGTAGAATACATTCTTGGCATAAAGATATATTGTGATAGATCTAAGCGCTTAATTGGATTAATCCAAAGTACATACATTGACAAAATCTTGAAACGCTTCAAGATAGAGGGTTCCAAGAGAGGAAACTTGCCAATGGTATACGGCATACAACTGAGTAGAACTCAATGTCCTAGTACTAAAGAGGACACGAACCGCATGAAGGGTGTTCCCTATGATTTAGCCATCGGTTCAATAATGTATGCCATGCTATTTACTAGACTGGACGTATCATATGCTTTAAGCATGACGAGCAGATATCAGTCAAACCCAGATGATGCTCACTGGGTAGCAGTAAAGAATATCCTGAAATACCTGAGAAGAACTAAGGATATGTTTTTACTGTATGGGGGTGAAGAAAGAGATGTGTGTATCCAAGGATACACAGATGCTAGTTTCCAAACCGACCGTGATGACTTTAAATCACAATCGGGATATGTGTTTGTGTTAAACGGAGGTAATGTGAGTTGGAAGAGCTACAAACAAAGCACTATAGTAGACTCAACTACAGAATTAGAGTACATTGCAGCGTCAAACGCCGCAAAGGAAGCTGTTTGGATGAAGAAATTCATCTCTGACCTTGGGGTAGTTTCTAGCATATGTGACCCTGTCGAGATCTATTGCGACAACGAGGGTGCCATAGCTCAAGCAAAAGAACCAAGGTCACATCAGCGCTCTAAGCATATACTAAGAAGATATCACCTGATTCATGAAATTATTGATCGAGGTGATGTAAAGATATGCAAAGTTCGATCAGAAGAAAATCCTGCAGATCCTCTCACCAAGCCTTCGAGTCAAAACAAGCATGATGCTCATACTAGTTCGATAGGCTTGAGGTTCTGTAATACATTAGTATAATGGATCTTAGTAGTAGACTTTAATTATTTGAACGATAAACAGTTATGTTTTATATGTTTTGGCATATTGGATATGGGTAATTGCATTAAACATTATTGTGTTCCATTTTTGCACGTTTAAGTATCCTTAAATAAAATTATGATCATATTATTTAGAATTGTCCTTGACGAATTATTACCAGGGGACTAGTAATAAATCAAGGTCATTGTGAAGTTTGGTCATAGTCCAAGTTGGAAGCACTATGAGTGCAACCAGAGTCACATGCACTTGTCGGGGACAAGTGTTGGATAAGACACGTGGTCAGGATCACCTCATAGATCGACGTCATAAGGTGAGTCCTGAAATAAGTAAACTTTTTTATCCTTAGACCTGAGATGTACAATGGTACCTAATGCATGAAAGGTGTTGTGTTTTGATATAGTTTAAGGTTACCCTTAACCGGGTGATCATAAGGACTATGTTGGGCATAACATAGATAGTGTATAAGTCGTGTACATGCAAAATGGGATTTGCTCCTTTCAAGATGAGAGAGAGATTTTTTGGGCCCCTTGATGACACAATTTGATTAACATGGCCATGGACTGATGTATTGGTTGAACCAATAGCACCAGTCTAATCAAGACGTGTTAGGATCGAGAAATAGAATTTTGAACTATAAACGATGAGCAAGATCTATGCCTTAGAAGTTTAATTCAAATATCGTGAAGCAATGGGATGATGAAAGACTCTAGTATAAGATTGATTGGATCAATCAAATTTCTAGAATAAAAGCACATTTACATAGCGTTGGGGGAAGTGACGTGTTGCTAGACGCTTACCACTGTCTGTGTTATAGTGTGTCATGTGTAAGTGGGAGAATGTAAGTTGTATGTTATACCCATGACACGTGTCACCCAGATACACTGCCAACGAGCCATGTAAACCTAAAGGGTCGCACACAAAGAACACATATGCTTCCACTAAAGAAAAAGAATCTAAACATGTATACCGTTTTGTGATTATTATAATTACAGGGTTTAATCTATAAATATGTATATGGTTATCTTAAATGTTTTTAGTTAATTATATAAGAGATTATTAGAAAAATAAATAATCATTTTAGATACTGATTAAGCCTTATTAAGAGTTATGGTCAATCTCAAAGACGGACCATATAAATAAGGCTTTAGGGGCTAAATCAAAGTAGGGGATTCAGTTCTGATAACTAGTTGTAGCCTCAAAACCCTTACGATACAATTATAGAATTAGGATTTTTTGGGCTAGCACCCGGTGGGAGTTCCAAGCATGTTCGTGTGTGGACAACCGATAGAGGAAACCTGATTTGGTTTCTTAGTGCTACATCAAAGTTTCAATTTCAACCACAAGGTAAATATTTTAAACACCGTATGGATTGTGTAGATTCGTTTTAATTGTCAATGGATCCGGGTTTGGGTTTTATTTAGAAAAAAAATTCTAAACGTTTTTGTAACTGGGTTCTGTTTTTTCGTTGCGTTTTATCCGGTTATTTTTGTGATCTAAAACCCAACAGTTTCATAGACCTCATGAATGTCAATATCAGATAATGACTTATTGTATCTGATATTATTTGCGAATTGTTTCCATTCTGGCTGGAGGTTGCTTAAAAACTTGACATTGATCTCAATCCTAGTCTTAATGATTTCATTCTTGGTTAGCTCATTCAATAGTTTGGTTAACCTATCATACACATCATCTAGGCTCTCTCCTTCCTCAAATTCTTCATAACTAGTGATACAGTTAGTTATTTTCAGTTGTGTACCCACTTTAGAACCCATCATAATTCTCTTTATCTGTTTCCACATACTGTTTCTTGATGACTTGTAACTATCAATACTTGTGTCAATATCATTCGTTAAAGCTTTCATCATTTAAGATTTACACAATATATCAACATGTACTCTTGCTACTTCACTTGGACTATATTTAGATTCTTTTTAATCACTATTTCAGGAGGTTTATTCTGTTCGGGTACTGCTGGAATCTCCTTCCAAAACACGGTTGGACCATCCATTAAGGATTCCAAAATCAATTCTCTATCCTTCTGTCTTTCTATGAAGTTTAAAAATCTCTCTCTCCACTGATTGTACTCTCCTCTGAACAAAACTGGTGGTTTAGTATTTGTTCCTATTGCCATTGCTTCTTTTGAACTCATCTTAGCTGACATAAAAGAATTTGGATCTCTGCAGTTCAAAATTTTGATTCAAAAAAATGGTATTTGAAAATTTATCAAAAATTCCACCCAAAGAATTTTACCATAAAATCACTTACACGGACAACAAAAACAAACACACTTGTCCGGATAGAGGTTCTTCCGATAGAAGATATCCGGACACTGTCTCCAGATAGGAGATATCCGAACAATGTCATCGGACAAAGATATCAGAGAAAGATACCGAACAAAGTGTCTCCAGACACTAAGATTTAATCGGACAAAAATATTAAGAATCACACTTATCCGGATGAAACACTAATACGGTCAAACAAGACTTAGGATTTTGAAAGAAACTAATTTGGATGAAACTTTCACCGGAAAACAAAGAATCCAGACAACACAAATATCGGATAGAAATCACTAAGCACAACACAAGAAATTATACTCTCTGGATAACAAAAAAAATTCAAACTGCACAACACTTTCACCAAATTCAATTCTATTCACCAAAAACTTGACCGAACACCACCAAATCGGAAAACACACAAAGTTCAATGTCCGATGAGTGTGTTTATCGCTCGATGAATAAAGTCAATGAGCGATGTGTAAAGTTCTTCCAAGATTCGGAAAACAGACTTCATCGAATGAAAGAATATGCAAAATAGTCTCAAGAATTCAACCACAAACACAATTTTATCAAATAATCCACCTAAAACTCGATCAAAAACACACAAAATATGATTTCTTGATAAGAACAGACTCAGTCCAAAAAATTCAAAATTCGACAATTTTTTATACTAAATCAATTCAATTACACAAATTGTTTGAACAAATTGATTCCAAACAATATTACGCACATAATTTGCAGTAAAACAAGGATCAAACAACTAAAAGTCGATGAATTCAGAAGAAAAGATGAAGAATATGTTCAAGAACTCTCAAGAACACTCAAGAACAGTTAAGAATAGTCCGAATTATCAATAAAATTCCAGTTTCTGGGCAGAATTTTGAATCAAAATCGTTGTAGTGTGCTTTGATACCAATTATGAATCCCAAATCTGCAATAAGATAATCCAACAATCAAGAACATAATTATGAATACTAGAGATAATCTTGCCAAAAGTAATTGTATTCAAATTCCAAGAAGATTACAAATGAGTTCAACTATCACTAATTACAAAGAAAAAGCTATTTATACCTACAAAGCAATAAAGACATATTTACAAGGAGAAATACTTGAATACAACAATTAAGCACAGCTTAAACCCAACATGAACTCCCACTCCCACTTTATTCAACCATTCTCTCATCCCCTCCTCCTTTGGTCTCAACACATGCTGGTGATTCATCAGCAATTGTCCTCACTGGTAATGAAGCAATCACCACAGGACCTGAGGTGGCTCCTCTCGAGGTGCCTCGGTCACAGGAAGCCTATCCTCTCAAAGAAAACCTTGATAGAACCAGCGTTAATCCTTCAGATGATGCTAAAAACCCTTCAAGTACTCTACCATCTTCCTACCCTTTCATTTCTTCTAACCAAGAGCTTCCTTATGCTCAATTATCTTCTTTTTTAGGTCTTTTTCTTGTAGAACCTTTAGTCATGGAGACTGACTATGATATGGCTGAAGATGTCAAACTCCTATTCCCGGTGGTAGCAACTATCTTGAACAAATTGGACAAGGTCCATAAAGACATGCCTATCAAGGAAGACCTCACATCAGGCCTTTCTACTATCAAAGCTGAAGTTAATGAGGTGAAGGAGTTGTTGTCTGTGGTGCAAGTTGATATATGCACCAACACTAAGGCCATCATTGCTTTAAATAGCAAGGTTGATGAAGTGCAAATCCAACTTGCCAAGCATGGTGAGCTGATGAAGCAGATATTGACCCTTCTTCAACGCCCAGCACCGGTTCCTGAACCTTCCTTCACATTTGTTGATCATCAATCTATAGACCTGGTGCTTCAGCTTAATCTCCTACAGTCTATGGCTCTGTCCAACCTCGAGCAACGTATGAACCATCTTGCTAGGAGTCTTTATGATCTCATCTCTAGTCTTCTTGATGACAAAGAGGGAGAGAAAGACCAAACTTCTGTTGTTGTTATTGAATCTGAAACTGAAGTCGAAAGGTCTGAAGCAAAAGAAGTCAAAGGGTCTTTACCTCAAACCTTGATCCTGTAATCTGAAGTTGAAGCTGAAGCTGTAGAACCGCATATCCCTATCCCTCACTCTGAGGATGTCGTTATATCCCATGAAGCTGAATTTGAAGCTGAAGCCAAAGATGATGACGATGTCGTCAAAGATCTTGCTGAAGACGAAGACCTTCCCGTCACCTCTACATCTAATGCTGGTGATGAGGAAGATGATGAAGAATATGATGAAGAAGATGATTCTCTTTAATGGACAAGACATATGTGATGATAATGATGACGACAACGACGATGATGACGACTTCATCATTCAATACCACACCAGACCTGCCCCAGCTCAAAACGGAGTCTCTTTCAGGGAATCTTCATCCTAGGGTGAGAAAGAGAAATCTCAAGGAAACCATCACACCACCTCCAAGAACAAAGGTGTTGATGAAGATGGGAATGTGGCTATTCACTTCAAGCCTATCGATCCCACAAGGGTTTCTCAAAGCTCCAGGTTTGTTCCTATTGCTACTCAATCTCTCTCATCTTCTATCACCTCCATTATTCCCTATGGTCATCCAGATGAAAGAATACCTTTTATCCCAACATCTGGAGCTCTCTTTGACTAACAGATGAATCAGTTGAGGTCGTACCTCGACCAAACCAGAGTAAAAATTCCTCTTTGTACCTAAGGTTGTGGTGAGTTCGACTTCTTCACAAATGCTGAAAGAGAGGAAGTGCTCAAGGTTGAGGAAGAACTTCATATTCAACATCAACAGACTGAAGACAGCCTCAAGCTGGCCAAGTCACTTGCTGTTAAAGTTCTTCCCAAAGGAAAGTCGAAGAAGATAAGCCCCGTCAAGGCCCGTGATAAAATATGGAGTGAAGATCGTGTAAAGAAAAGAATAAGTCCCTATAGCATCTCAAACGTCACAATCAGTGGATGGATGAAAGATGAAGGAATGCTCATCTCCATAGTCATCACCAGAGACAACCTTGATGCGGTCACTGAATATCCTTCTTACCTTGGTCAATATGGCTATGATGAATGGTTGGAAATACGTCAAGCCATCGTTCAAATTCAATTCACAAGCATATTATCAAAGATATCCATAATGATTTTATCAAAAAGATGTCCATGTATGTTGCTATTCCTTCAGTGCCAACATTGATGCCAGGAAGAAGGATAAAACCTTCAGATCCTAATGATGGACCAACTCTAAGGAACGAACATGAAACTAAGTTCTCCATAGAGAAAATCCTAAGGGACTTGAAGAAGCCATATATCTCTATGTTGAATCTCACTTTGCCAGCGAAGGGTCGTTATACACCCAACACTGTGCATTTCAAGCCTGAGTATTGATTTATATTCATTAACTATGATAGAGAGTACAGCTTTCAAAGAGTATCTGAGTTTCGTCTCTGTCCAATAGAACACCTCAAATTTCTAAGATCTTGGTTGGACAATGACCTAAATGGTGAGACGATAGACCATAGGATCAGAAAGGAATATCTACATCAAAAGAAGCTTGGAGAAGAAGTACATGGGTACATCGACTTCAGCGACTTAGATTAGTTAAAACTTTCTATCTTGTAAATCTTGTTTTCCTTGTCTCTACTTTTAGTGTACAACTTATATGTAATACGTCCTAGAACTTACTGATGTAACACTTGTATCTTTCCTATGAATAATATGAGTATTTCTCCAGTATCACTGAAAAAGATCCCTGAAAAGAGTAATTGGGATATGTATCTATGAGTTCCAATTTACTCTTATATTCACTGACAATTTTCAGTCAGTGAATAAGCTTTCAGTTTTAGTTATCATAACTTGTATTTGTTTCTCTTAAACTTGTAATCCTTTACAACTTAAGTAAACTTATATAAGAAACTGAATCACTGAAAAAGATCCCAAAATAGTTAAAAGGGATTTGTACTTTACTTATAACTTTTCCTTACTATTGTAACTTAGGCAATTTTCATTATGTAGCTTTGTCATCATGTAGCTTTGTCATCATGTAGCTTTGTCATCATCAAATAGGGGGAGATTTTTTATCCTCTCTCATTGATTTGATGATAATCTCTTTTTCCTGTAAATATAGTGTTTCTGTATATTCAGTTTCAGCGATCATCAATGACTCCGTTCAGTGATCGTTGAACATGTATTGTAACTCTCTAGTGACTGTTATACTTCAAGAAAACAAAACTCACACCAAAGAACCTTCATCAATGTCGAAGACAAAAACTGAAGACTAGAGACTAACATGTTCTTGATTTGAAGCGGCATTCAGTGATTACAAGCTCGTCTACATATATGTGAAGATTGTGTTAGACCCCTCACTCTTATTGTAAAGTAATGAAAAATATACAAGTGTGGAAGTGCAGAGGGCCGATGGAAGAAAAGCAACCATAAATCCTAGATATCTTCCTTAGATAGTTTTCTCCCTAAAATAGATTACTAGTATAAATAGTCTTTATATTTCTTGTAATCGTTTACACTTCCAATTCATAAAATCAGTAATAGTGAATCATTTGACGCTCCAATATTTTCTTGAATATTCTTGAGCTGTTTTTCACAATTATCCATCCATACGATATATTTAGATTATTCATAACTTGAATATTCGTGTTATTGAGATATCTGGGATCAACAATAGGTATCGGAGCAAATTGATTGATTTTCAATCAAAAAGATCAATTTGAATCTGAATATTCAAAAATCTCTCAATTCTCCATTTATAAAATTCGTGTTCTCTTCCAAAACGTTCTTATGGCCAACTGGAATTATGCATATAGTGTGGGTTCCCTCACCAAACCTCCAACTCTTCAACGTGAAGAGTATCCACAATGGAGGATTCGAATGGTGAACTTCTTAGAGGTGATGAACATAAATCTCCTCAAATCTGTCATGGAAGGCCCGTATGTTTCTCAAACTCTTGTTCCAAGAGTTCCTGGAACAAGTACTACTGCAGAAGTTGCTACCTACTACATGGTGAAAGACGAAAATAACTGGGATGAAGATGAAACAGAACGAGTAGAGGCAGACAGGAAGGCTAAGAGGCTGATCATCATGGCCATTCCAAACGACATTTTTCGATCTCTTGATGCTTGTACAACAGCAAAGGATATATGGGATGAATTGGCCAGTCAACTAGAGGGAGGCACTAAAATGAAGAAGAATTGTAGGGCGCAATGCTTGAATGAATTCACAAATTTCAAGGCATTGCCTGATGAACCCATTCAGAAGACATATGATCGTTTCAACACATTGATAAATCAATGCCGCAGAAACGACATTGCTAGGACCAAAGAGGAAAACAACGTCCTTTTCCTCAAAAGTCTCGGTGATGAGTGGACTCAACTGTCGATGTCCCTCCAAGCAAATCAGGACTTAGACAGTTGGTCACTTCATGACGTCTATGGAACTCTTGTTGCTCAAGAAAAAGACATTTTAAAGAGGAAGGTGTCCATTGGTGGACCTCTTGCCTTGGCTACAGAAGAGAAAGAGGTTACAAGGAGTTCTTCAAGAGAACATAAGAAAAACAGCAAGAAGGCACTAGTGGTTGAGTCAGAATCTGAAGAAGAAGCATCTGACTCTAATGATGACCTCAAAGCTTTTGCCAAATCTCTGGCCTTGATAACTAAGCAATTCCAGAAAAAGTTCGTCAAGAAGCCCTATGAACGAGACAGCCGAAGAGACTCCAGGAAAGAAAGATATCAGTCATCCTATGAACAAAAGTCTATGAAATTTCATCAAAGAGATGAAAGAAGAGAAGGAAGAGAAGACAAAGAAGAAAGGAGAGAGGACAGAAGGGAAGCATGAGACGGGAGGAAATATGGTCTTCGCTACTACAGATGTGGAAAGATAGGCCATTTCTCCAAAGAGTGCAAAGGACGACTAGTCAAGGATGAAGACTACTACAAGAATAAGTATAAGTACAATCCTAAAGAGCGAAGCTTGATGGCTGAGAAAGAAAACTGGGTGTCTGATGAAGAAAGAAAACTGGGTGTCTGATGAAAAAGACAAGGCACTTATATGCCTTATGGCCAAGTCAAATGCAGAATCCAATTCCGACTCCGATGACCAGGTATGTGATTCTTCCCTCGATGAAACCAACTCTGCTCCATCAGAGTTAGAGTTAAGGGTCATTAAACTTTCAGAAGATTTTCTCAAACTAAAGGAAAAACTAAATTTTGAAAAATCTGAAAGACTAAAAGCTGAAAAAGAAGTTAGTTTCTACAAAAGAGAGACTGATCTTCTTACTGAAGAAAAGGCTGAATTGGTTAAGGAAAAAACTCGCATTGCATCACTAAAAAAATTAGAGGAAGAAAAACTTATGGATCTGAACAAGAGAATAAAAAAAGATTTAGAGAAGAAGGTAAAAAGCCTTGAAAGAATCTGAGGCAGAAAGACTAAATTCAGTGGCTCTTAAAGATTTCTTCCAAAAAGAAAGGGAGATTCTTCATCAGAAGCTTCAAACCAATGAACTCTTGATGAAGAAATACAAAGATGCCCAAGATGTTTATGAAAAATTAAATGAACAAAGGGATTACCAAGGAATCGGATTTAATGATCTTGATTCTTTCATCGAAAGCAAGAAATCCACCCTTGAATCCCCTTTCAAACTTGGATGTGTTCAAAAACCCAACTTTTATCCAAAACCCAAAGCTAATTTCAAAAGGGTAAAAGTCGATGGAAAAACCATTCTCTTGAGGCAATATTTTGAGAATGTGGTTTATGAGAGCAGCACAAGAAAGAACTCTGATGAAAAGGTTGATGCCTCAAAACCAGAGACCGATGGAAACCCTTTGGTTAAACCAGAGCCTCTGGTTATCAATTCCACATGTTCATCAGCAAGTGTTGTCGATGGAACAGAAACTCTTAGTAAGGAACCATCATCTGATGGATCGATGAATAATTCAAGTAACACTGAAAATTTCTCTGAGAAATCAGAAGCGATGGAACTCCCAAAAGACTCTTCTGAACCATCGACCTCAGAACCCCTCGCTCCGAAAAACATCCATGAAAATTTTGACTTTAAGAAATCTGCAAGAGACTTTCTTGATTCTGACTCTGAAGAAGAAATAATTTGTGAATCACCAGAGATCATTGTGAATAAGAAACCTCAAACTTCAAAAACCCCAATGAAATCTGAAACTCCAGAAGCTATGAATTCTTCAGACAAAGGAAAAGGAAAGCTAAAAAACGTTAAGTCGGCCAAAGATTCTTCACAAGGCCCAAACCATCAATCTAAATTTATTAGGTTTACTCGTGAACAGAAACAGAAGTGGCCTACTTTTGAAAATTCTAACCTGCTTTTTTCTTCTCCTTCAGCTAAAGGGAAGAAGCCTCTCCTCAGGAAAGAAGTAAAACCCACGCCTGCCCCTTCAAATAAAAAGTCTGCACTAGATAGGAAGTTTGTAAAAACAACCAATGCTAGGACAGAATCTTCACCTTCTGCTTTTACTTCTTTTCCATCGAATAAAAAGAAATCAATTAAACACCCTTGTCCAAAAACTTCTAACTGTCAGTGTTTAACTCTTTTGCAAAACCTGAGGAATCACATGTTAAACCATCGATGCATATTTTCTAAGCATGTTTATCGATATAAAAATGTTAAGTCTCAAGAAAATATGAACAAGCCCAAGCCTACAAAGGCCAAGGGCAATGGAGATAAACCCAAGCCTGCAAAGGCTAGGGGTAATGGAAATTAGCCCAACTCCAAGAGGGTTGATAAAAAGAAGGATGTCAAATCCCCAGCTAACAAACATGGACCCATTATGAAATGGGTAACTAAAACCCCTTAATTTGTCTTGCAAGACCAGCATGTGCAACCATGGTATATGGATTCAGGTTGCTCCAGGCACATGATTGGTGATAAAAGTCAGTTGTCCTTCTTTATCGAAAAATCTGGAGGCTCTGTTACTTTTGGAGACAACAGCAAGGGGACAATCAAGGGATATGGCACTCTCATCAAAGGCAACATCTCAATCGCTAAAGTGGCTTATGTTGAAGGCCTGAAGCATAATTTACCAAGTATACGTCAGTTCTGTGACAAGGATCTTGAAGTTAGATTTTGCAAAGGTATCTACATCATTGAATCAAAGCCTGGCCAAACCATCATCAAGGCGAAGAGAGAAGGAAACCTCTATCTTCTGGATTTTCACTCTTCTGTGTGTCAAGACACTCTCTGCCTTGTCTCCCATAGGAGAGATGAAAATTGGCTATGGCATCAAAAGTTCTCACATCTAAACTTTGATGTACTAAAGAAGTTAGCCAAACAGAAGTTGGTCAAGGGAATTTCTGATCTCAACTTCGAAAAGGACCACCTCTGCTCAACCTGTGAGATGGGGAAGCTAAAACGAGCTTCTCACAGAACCAAGTTAGAAACCTCCTACTTTAAGCCCTTGGACATGATTCACATCGACCTCTGTAGGCCAATATCCATACAAAGCCTCTCAGGAAAGAAGTACATCCTGATACTTGTTGATGAATACTCAAGATATACATGGGTTGAATTCGTCAAGAAGAAATCAGACGTTCCTGACCTCCTCATCGCGGTGATGAAAAAGCTCCAAGTCCTTATCCAATGCAAACTCATCAAAGTTAGAAGCAACAATGGAACATAATTCAAGAATACCAAAATTGATGAATATTTCATCAGTGAAGGTATCTCGCAAAACTTTTCATCAACCAGAACTCCACAGCAAAATGGAGTAGTTGAGCAAAGGAACGGAACCCTAGTGAAAGTAGCAAGGACCATGCTTGCTTCATCTGAGCTACCAATCTCCTTCTGGGCCGAAGCAATTTCCACTGCATGCTTCACCCAGAACCGTTCTATCATCAACAAGATGCACCAGAAGACTCCATACGAACTTATCAACCAACGACATCCAAATGTAAAATATTTTCATGTCTTTGAATGCAAATGCTTTATACTCAATGACATGGAATATCTTGGAAAATTCGACAAGAAGGCTGATGAAGGCATATTTCTGGGATACTCACAAACCGCTAAGGCTTACAGAGTGTTCATCAGAAGGACAAAGATCGTCACAGAAAGCATCAATGTGTCCTTTAATGATTCATCACTAATGACTTCTGGACACAACAGTTCAGAACTCGGGTTATCAAAAGGAGCCTCTGATTCATCATTATGCAAACCTAATGAATCAGAGCTAACTCACTTATTTGAAGACATCTTTGAAGAAGAAGCAGTCTCTAGACAAGCGCCTAATGAAGAACTTCCTTCCAAAGCCGATGAAGCACATGAGATCCCCAATGCTAAAGGTACAACTCTTTCTGAAACTCATGTTACTTCACCCTCTACTTCTCCTGTGTCTTCAGAACCAGAACATCACTCTGGAGATGATCTCTTTGAGGGGGAGCAAGCAGTTCCATCAGCAGATGAAGAACTGCATCTTGTTGCTCCAGAACCTCAATCTTACACCAAGTGGACAAAAGACCATCCTCATCACCAGATCATTGGTAATTGATCATCCAGTGTCAAGACGAGATCTGCTACTGCCAATGGATGCCTCTTCGCCAACTTTTTAAGCATGATCGAACCAAAGAAGATTTCTGAAGCCTTACAAGATCCAAACTGGATAGACGCCATGCAAGAGGAACTACTCTAATTTGAGAGGAACAAAGTATGGTCCCTCATGCCTCTACCCAAAGGGAAAATGGCTATTAGGACCAAATGGGTCTTTAGAAACAAAAAAGATGAAGATGACATAGTAGTAAAGAACAAAGCCAGGCTTGTTGCCAAGGGCTACTGCCAAGAAGAAGGAATAGACTATGATGAAACCTTCGCTCCAGTTGCTAGGCTTGAAGCAATCATAATATTCCTTGCCTATGCAGCACACAAAGGTTTCAAGGTCTATCAGATGGGAGTCAAGTCTGCCTTCCTCAATGGAAAACTTCAAGAGGAAGTATACGTGCAGCAGCCCCCTAGGTTCGAAAATCCAAAGCATCCAGACTATGTCTATTTTTTGGACAAAGCTCTCTATGGGCTGAAGCAAGCACCCAGGGCCTGGTATGATACACTATCTACCTTTCTCATTGTCAATGGATTCAAAAAAGGTACCATCGACACAACTCCCTTTCTTAAGAAGCATAAAGGTGGTATTTTACTTGTGCAAATATATGTGGATGACATCATATTTGGTTCTACTAACTCCAAATTTTGCAGAAAATTCTCAAAGTTGATGAAAAGCAAATTTGAGATGAGTATGATGGGAGAACTCAGTTTCTTCTTTGGTTTTCAAATAAACCAAACTTGAGAAGGAATTTTCATCAATTAGTCCAAATATGTGGCTGACCTTCTAAACAAATACTCTCTTTCAAATTCATCATCGATGAGAACACCAATGGCTACAGGAGCTAAGTTATTTGCTGATCCATCAAGCAAATATGTGGATGTAACAACCTACAGAGGCATGATTGGATCACTCTTGTATCTAAAAACTATTAGGCTAGATATTATGTTTGCTACATGTCTTTGTGTAAGATATCAAGATAATCCTAAGGAATCTCATCTCTCTGCAGTCAATAGGATCTTTAGATATCTTAAGGGAACCCCTTCATTGGGTCTCTGGTATCCAAAGAACTCTGGCTTTGATCTAATAGCCTATACAGATGCAGATCATGCAGGTTGCAAGCTTGATAGAAAGAGTATGTCTAGAAGCTATCAACTCTTGGAGAACAAGCCGGTAAGTTGGACATCCAAAAAACAGAACTATGTCTCAACATCTATAGAAAAAACAGAATATGTTGCTGCTGCTAGTTGTTGTTCACGAGTACTCTGGATGAAGACCTAGCTAAAGGATTATGGATTTCAATATGAAAAGATCCCCATCCTCTGTGACTCCAATAGTGTCATAGCTATCTCTGTAAATCCTGTGCAGCATTGCAAGACTAAGCACATTGATGTCAAGTATCATTTTCTCAAAGATCAGAGATGTATTTTGTTCCTACAGAGATTCAACTTGCTGACATTTTTACAAAAGCACTAGAGGAGAAAAGATTTTTATTTCTTGTTGTAACATCCAATTTCTAATATGCCCAATTATTTTCTTAGTATATTTAATTATTGGGTTAAATAGAACTTATGATTTAGTGGGAGTTTGGGTCTGAAGTTTTAGAATTATATTTCTTAAGAATATATTAGAGGATTTGGGAAAATTTTACGTCGAAAAGATACGTAAACCGGATTTTCTTGGGAGATCTTTTCTAGAATATTGTTGTTGAATGTTATAGATTATCTCTTTATGAGCGTGTAGGTGAAAACCTCATAGAAAACGAAGTTCCGAGCGAAAAGTTATGAATATTTAAGTGTTGATGGTCAAAATGGGTTCCTAGTCGGGCCAACCGGGCCCAACTCGAGTTTTAGCATTATAAATTGGAGTTTTGGCCCATTTTTCATGTAATTTAAGTCCAGAACTCACACACACTCTAGAGGTGCGATTTTCACACACATAGGCTTGATTCAACTCAAATCAAAGAGGAACTTCAAAATGAAGGACTTGATCATCAAATAAGGTATAATCCATTCTTTGCACTTGTTCTTGGTGGATATTCTTGTTTTATGGATTGCATGTTGAGATAGAGTTAGGGTTTCATATGGGTTTGAACTTAAGTGTATAAAATGAGTGTATTTTAGTGTTTTTGGCATGAAATGGTCATTAGATTCAAGAGATTATCGAGATTTATGCAAGTTCATCATATGAACTTTGATTTGATTAAGTCAATGATTTGGGAGATAATATAAATGATAAAATAAAGGTTGGATTTTGGATGTTTATGTCAAATATGTTATATTAAGTTGAGATTCAGAAGTTGGAATATTTTGGAATCGAAATGGTTTGAGGAAAATGTATGAAATTGAGAATTTCGACTTTTGAATGCTTTGATAGTGTGCAGACTTTGAAAATCTGTATAAAATCATAGAAAAATCCAAATGAGGTGAGGCCAATTTCCTTAGTTAGATATTTGAGTCTAGTTTACTTCTTATTTATCTGATCAATGCATGATTACGATATTAAAATAGGCAAAACAGTTCTACATGCAGCAGCTGTACATAGAAATTTGGGTAAAATATTCAAATAGGATATGTGTATATCATGGGTTTCTTATATTGATTGCTTATGAGATTTTGTACATTTACTCCAGGGGGTAATTAGGACATGTTTTGATACTTTGGAGGCAATCTAAGTGTGGTAGATKGGACTTGCTTTGTGAGCTCAATTCGGAGCTTTTCGGTATTATACGGTTGTCCGGTGAGTTATTTAGTTAATTGTTACATATTGATTTGAACATATATATTTTCATATGAATGTTTTGGTCTTGAATGGAGTCACACGATCTTGATTTGTCTCTGATTCCGTCTCTTAAGTCGATTCCATATTACTATCTCAGTACATCGGTCTGCTTTCCGGATCCGGACTTGTTTGTTTTGTTCCTTGAGTTGTACGCCATAGTATGGGTACTACTTCGTGTGGTACGCCGGAAGTTTATGGCGAAGTCAAGATCCCAGGTTGGACGGGTGAGACTTTCTGTGGTTGTGAATACTCATTGCTC
>NW_020200780.1:39161-92856 GCF_001531365.2 Cynara cardunculus var. scolymus
AAACATGTGCGATATTGATATGTAATACTTAACTATTTAACTCACTAAGTGTTGGCTTACTATTAAGTGGCAACCTCTCTCAGGAAAGAAGACGGACAAAAAGAAAGATTCTGTTGTTTGACTCGAAGATTTACCGGGGATCTTGAAGATATTGATCTTGCTTTTGGGTAAATATTAGCTTATATATATATATAGTCTTGTCCCGTATTCTTTTGGCTACATAATTTGGATTGTAAGTAAAAATCCGTTATATCCGATTTGGAATTGTGTTTTGGGTGGTTTTATCACTAAAATAGAMYDGATATTTCGATGTTTTTCTAGAAATTAATATCCCATATTTTGAGGTTAATTAATGTTATGCCCAGATTTGTGTGTTTCAAGGTGTTAGTCTCTGGACCCTTGAATGGTCTCTGGTCCTTCATGCCTCTAGTCCTTCATGCCTCTGGACCTTCATGCCTCTGGTCCTTCATGCCTCTGGTCCTTCATGGCCTCTGGACCTTCATCGCCTCTGGACCGATGCATCGGCTCTGGACCGATGCATCGGCTCTGGACCGATGCATCGCCTCTGGACCGATGCATCGGCTCTGGACCGATACATCGCCTCTAGACCAATGCATCGCCTCTGAACCAATGCTTCTCCTCTGGTCTTTTTCCAAACTTAGTTGTTTCAGCAACATTTTCAGATTTTCCATCCTTGGCCCTGATGGTTTTGGCAAAACTTTCAGAATAATTAGGATCAATTTTGGTCCTAATAATCAGTAAATTATATTTTATTGGAGATTTTATAAGATTCGTAAATTGGGGTTTGCTCAAGCGAGATGTTACACTTGTCAGCAAGATGGGTATGCTGAATCTCACCACTTAGAGGTAAATTATCTTTCCAAACCGGAGATACTCAATATCTCTTGGTTATGCCTAAAAGTGATATATTAAAATGGCCCTCATAACCAGTACTCTAAACCAGAGCCTCTGGTTCTAAAGACTATAGCCTCTGGATAATTAGAAATACTTGTTTATATTTGGCCAAAATGCATTTCCTTTGGAACCAGATCCCCTCTGGTCCAAAGAAAGTACTTTGTGTTTTTCACTAAGTACTCCCCTTCTCAACCAGAGCCTCCGGTTCTATAGACCAAAGCCTCTGGATTCCAATTCTTTGAGACCAAAGCCCCTCTGGTCCAACTTGGTCTCCCCTCGTTCGTTTTCTCATGCATTTAACTTAGTCATTTCATTCATTTTGCAACCAGAGCCTCTGGATTCCAAGTTTTTTGAAACCAGAGCCCCTCTGGCCCAACTTGGTCTTCATAAGTTATCTTTTTCTTGTATTATCATTACATTTTGCATCATTCATGCAACCAGAGCCTCTGGATTCTAAGTCTTTGGAACCAAAGACCCTCTGTCCCCATTGACCCTTCATTCCCATCATCATGCACACTCATTTAAACCATCATTCACAACCAGAGCTTCTTGTTGCATAGACCAGAACTTCTGGTCATCTCATTCATCTCCTTTATTGGTTCTAGGGGGAGTTTTTTACTCATTGCACATCCCCTTGCATCATTTGAGGGGGAGTCATGCATTTCCCATTCATCATTAACGATCCAAATTGGACCTATCATCCCTCTGGTTCTACATTCCCATTCAACCAGAGACCCTCTGGTTCAATACCTTGGTTCTTTTAAGTTTTCATTTTCTCAGCCAGAGCCTCTGGTTCATTAATCCAGAGCCTCTGGATCCCAAAAATGCTACATTAATAGCGTATTCCATCCCTTGCATTCAACCAGAGCCCCTCTGGTCCTTCATAAAGGGTATATTTTAACTCCAAGGGTTTAAAATGATCATCCAGAGACTCTGTTTCATCAAAACCCCACATTTTATGATGAACTTGTTCATCATTCACAACCAGAGACCCTCTGGTTCCCCACTCAAATGTCATGACCAACCAGAGCCCTTCTGGTTCAATGACAAATCAATTTTTTCCAATAAAACCCTTCTTTGATTGAAAATATTTTTTATATTATATAATATTGCAGCTTTTGTGACTAAAAACCATACAACATGAGTTTTTTAGAAGATCAAAACTTCGTAATTTGTATTTATCTTCAAACAAAGATGGAATTTTAAATTTAATTTTGTTTGGGATTTTATTCTTAATGATTATCCTTTAGAATAATTATTATTTTAAATAAGTTTCCTAAATAACCCAAACGCCAAAACCCTTCCACGCGCCTGACAACTACCAAAAGTTGTTCCCTAGAAACCCTTCACATTTCCCTCCAACCCACCTCATATTGACACGTGGCCCTATAAACTTGCACCATTATGATCGTGAGCAGACTTTACGGCTCACGATCACACATCAATCCTACTTTTTACCCAAACGTTTCCCACCGTGATTACCCCACAATTTTTAAATATTATTTTTAAACCCAACCCTTCCTCTCCCTCTCACTATAAAAAGCCGTCATCTCTAACCTCTCACTCTTTACGCTTACAAAAAGCTTTCAAGAACTCAAACAGCAAGAACGAACCTGTAACTCCCAACCTGCAAAAATGGTGTCCTCCGCCTCCAATGAGTCCAACAACAACGATAGCCACGTGCAATCAACCGGCGCCGACAGCCGTGCAATAGTGTTCCTCTCCATCAAGCCTAACAACCACGCAATCGACCTCCGCCTACAACTGTTCGAAGACAGGTTTGTCATTTTGATCAAATTTTTCGAAAACTGCATTCTCCAACCGACACTAACCCTCTCTGACAACGAGGTGCCTATGTACAACTGTACTGGCAGACCTGCGACTTCTACCTGGAGAATAGCGGGATTATGGGTGACATCGATGTCCCCAAAGACATGGTGTGCTCCATCAAGATCTCCTGTGCAAAAATATCAAAGGTACTATTCATCCCTACCTGACAGGAGCTCGGGATTGCTCACTACACCGAACTGCCGACTAGCCACGACATTCTACGCTTTATTAGAATGTTGGGCTACAACAGGGATCTCCGTAATGCCTCCGACTTCAAGAGGCGGTTTCTTCCACCCATGTGGAATGTCTTCTTCTCCGTCCTCATCCCGAGCCCTCACATGCAAGTTAGGGAGCATGGACCAGAACAATATCAACATAATGACCATCATGTATAGTCTCTTCTTCAACCTGCCCTTGGACTACGCTCTTCTCATCTACAACGAGATACATGTTGCTGTGGTGAAGAAGAATAAACTCATGGCCGCAGGAAAACCAATTACATCGGTGCTCTTCCCCGCGTTTCCTTGCACTCTTCAACAGGGGCGCGATGAAGATGCACAAGTTGTCGAGCAATGCACCATTCACTCCCTAATTTCTCATGAATGGTCATCGCCCAACCATCTCCAAGGATGGTTACCCTGTAGAGAGGCCCCTATCAAAGGCCATGCTTAGTGTCATTCCTGACACATCTGCCTGCTGTAGGACCTACGAGAGCTCTCTACTGGCCCAACAACCGAGGCCAGTTACCCCAGAGCACATAGATCCCTCCCAGAGGGATCACAAGAGGAGTCGTCTTCATCGGATGATGAAGATGATGATGATGATGACACTCCTCCCACCTCCCTCTGTCCTATAAACACTTCAATTCCATCACCCCCACCCGCGCAACCACATCCGCTACCCCTGGCGACCAAGGCCAAAGGGGTATTGAACAAGGACCACCCAGTCCAATCCTAACCCGACCAAGCCATCCAGAGCCCATTCTTCAGGCCTCTAGAGATGAAACAGCCGAGGTACACCACCATCCATCACCTCTCTCCCAACAGGGGGGTGATGAAGACATAAGAGCCATTTCTCCTCATGGCTTGCCACTTCCTTCACACACAGAAGCAAGTGTTGCTTCTGACTTTGATTTACCCATCAATCGTTCAGAGTGGTCGCCTTTTCAAGCACAAACCCCGTCAATACTTGGTCTAGCGACGAGTACACACATCTACTTCCCTTCATCGGACTCTAAATCCGATGAGGAAGAGGTACATGTAACAACATCATGAGGTAGTTCCTCTCGTGAGGGCTACCAAGGACGTGATGGAACTAAGGCCTACCTACAGCATCCGTTGCTGTAAGGGTTACCCCACTTGCTGAATTGGTCACAAAAGCTGAGTTCCAAGCCTTTGTTGACTCGATTCAGCGGTCCTTGGATGACCTTAAACTCAACTTGGCGAGGGTTGCTGAATCCATCCCTACAATCGATCTTTCATCGATTCAACAATCACTTGCATCCCTCGAAGCTCAATCGAGGGACAATACCACCAGACTTCAAATTTTCAAACAACTCATGGTCCAGCAACACAACCACCTCACCAACATCTCCACCACCAGAAACGAATCCATCACTACCACCCTAGCCACCCTCTCGGCCCAAATCACAGCGACCAATGAATCCATCGCCACCCCCCAATGCAGCACCCTCATCCGATGAAGCTTTTAATGCCTTTGCTACAGAGGTACACACCATGATATATTCCATCACCATACCTCCACCCACCTCCACCTTCACCTCTACTGCTACAGATGCGGTCACCAGAGCTGACCTCCGTGCTTTCTCTAAGGCATTAATCTCAAGTTTTAATAAGATGGGTGCCAAATTCGCTTCCAGAGCCGCAGAGCCCACCAAGGCCCTCACCAAGAGCCTTGATAAACAACAGGAACGCACCAACTCACTCCTCCTGACGATGGAGGAAACACGAAGAAGGAGGGCGCTAAGGAAGTATCTTGCTTCCTTCAGATCAAAGAAGAGGAGTCGTGCCTCTTGATCATCCAGCCGCCCCCTCAAGAGACAGAGGCATGAAGACCTAGACCAGGATGACCATGGTCTTGGTCCTCATGAGGGGGAGAACCCGACCAGCGCACCAATGAAGACTGCAGCACCACCACATAATCAACCAACCAACCAGCCAACCCAAGGAACCGAAGCGAGGGAACCAGAGGCTCAGCCCTCTGATGATGTACATAATGTATATATTCCCGCTTGCACCCAAAACCCACTATCCACAACCAATGTGTTCTCACCAATCTTGGTGAGTTCTTCATCCTCTGACCATCCACCATCTTCCCAACCAGAAACAGCCTTACCCTTTACCCCATCACTAACACCACCTCCATCACCTACCCAATCAGAACCCACCAATCAACCAGAACCCTCCATCACTCAACCAACTCAACCAGAACCAGAACCCACTCAACTAGAAACCTCACTCCAACCAGAAGCCTCACACCAACCAGAACCCTCTACCATACAACCAGAACCTATCATTTCCCAAACACAACCCATCACCCAAACACAACCACCCATCACCCAAACTCAACCACCCATCACCCAAATACAACCACCCATCACCCAACCTACCCAGAAGGTGCCTGCAGACATTCCATCCTCATTGAGGCAAGCTCCAACATTAGACAGAGTCGAAGAAATCGTCTCTCAGATGGAAATGTTAAGGAGACGTCCACCAGTGCCACGAAGGAACCCGTTATGATGGAGAATACCCATCAATATCTCTACCACAATTACGATGAACAGCTAGTTCTCAATCCTCCCAACCTATCTCCTGAGTCGATGGACCTGCTACGACATAGATTTGTGAGACAAATGACCTCTCCACCACAAGTTGTCTTCTCCAACGATGGAATCAAGACAATCCTCGACATCAAGATGCGGACCTTCACATATAAAGTTATCAAATACATCGAGTACACTGTGGAACGCACACATGGGATGATCAGCGTCTTCAACGATAATGATCTTATAAATTTCAATCCAAGGGACTTGATCAATTTATATGGCCATACAGCTCAGCGACATGATCAAGGGATAAGGTATGGTATGACCAATCGAGCGATTGTAGAGACAATGGGGACCCTGGTGAAGTTCAGAGCTAAGAATGACTTTCAAATAGCTCTTGAACTAGGCATTGAAAGACCATCCTGCATACCTCCGAATGAAGACTTTCCAGGACTATAAGAGAAGCGCTCTGCATCAGTCCTAACTCAACCAGAACTCGGCTTGGTCTTCAAGAACGAGTATGGAATCAAAAAGTATTTTAGACTAATTGAGGCCTTAAAGTATTCAACCGATACACTTGAATGGTTTCAGAAGATCATTCGAGAAAGACTGGGCAGAGTGCTCGTGCCGATGAAGGAAGGACAAGAACTAATTCATGGGATCTCCACAGTCGTTCGTTTTAGGGGACTGATGATGCATTTTTGGAAGATCTATAATGGAGACCATGATAAATGTAAATACTCTATCTTATTTTTACTTCCACATTGTAAGAAACCATCCAACTTTTCGACCAATGAAATTTTTTGGCAAAAGGATGTTTCTACTAGACTAGTCTCTGTTCTTTGTAATTCTTTCATTTTTCATAAACTAGTCTTTGTTCTTTTTTCATTACTTAGGGGAGATTGTTAGACCCCATCACTCTTATTGTAAAAGTAATGAAAAATATACAAATGTGGAAGTGTAAAGGGCCAATGGAAGAAAAGCAACCATAAATCCTAAGTGTCTAGTTCAACCAGAGATGCGATGAAGGTCCATAGGTGCGATGAACAGCGCATCTCCATAACCCCTCTGGTCTCTAACACTTAAAGGATTCAAGCACCAGTTCAACCAGAGGTATTCATTCAATAAGTCTTATAAAAACTCATGGTTGAACAGGCCTCCTAGAAGACAGCTAGAGATGACAAATCGACAGCTGGATTTCCATTGCTTTATATAGTTGATATTATTTCCATAATTCTAGATTGCTATCTTTTCTTAGAAGATTTTCTAGATATCTTCCTTAGATAGTTTTCTCCCTAAAATAGATTACTAGTATAAATAGTCTTTATATTTCTTGTAATCGTTTACGCTTCCAATTCATTAAAATCAATAATAGTGAATCATTTGATGCTCCAATATTTTCTTGAATATTCTTGAGCTGTTCTTCACTATTATCCATCCATACGATATATTTAGGTTATTCATAACTTGAATATTCGTGTTATTGAGAGATCTGGGATCAACAGACTGCACAAGTTTCAGCGAATGCTGAAGAGACCTCCAGCATCATTCCTAGGAATGGCAATGGGCCGGGTTCGGGCCGATTTTTAGAGTCCCCATCCCCAAAACTGATAACCATAACCATCCACGTAACGTCTCGATCCCCGTCAGGGATCTTATCGGGGATCCCTATCGGGTCCCTGCGGTTTCCAGGATCCCTGCTGGGGAACCTGTTAAGAGTAAAATAACCGTTACTCGTTGGTTTTACTCGGACCAGAACCCGAACCCGGCTCTGAAAAAACACAAATTTATCAAACAAAAAATTGGAATTCTATAAGAGCTGAGGAGCAAGATCAAACCTGTTTCTTGGACAACCCATGATCAACCCATGATTGAACAAAAACATAATCAAACAAACCTTAAGAAAAATACGATGACCATCGTATTGAATACATGATCAACCCACGATCGAACAAAAACGTCTTAAATTACAATCTCAAAATAAACTAGAGTTTAGACATAATCCAACTAACTTGAAATACAAATATTCTAGATTACTAACTTGAAACTGGGAACTCCCAAACAGCCAAACTCGTCAACCCAAGCTTTCACTTTCCTTAGCTTCCTATAAAATAAAATGTATGTAATAGACTAAATAAATAAATATACCATAATCATTGTCAATAGTATTGTAGTTACCTCTTCCATGTCATAATCATACTCAAGAGTACGGCAATATGCTTCGGCCTCATCTATACAAGTCTCTATAAAGAACACAATATAGTATCAATAAAAAAATGATTGAAATATTAAATATATAACTAAAAAAATTATAAAGTTACCTCGTATTTTATTCAATAGCCAACTTTGAGCACACATTAGAGCCTCCAATGTTTTTGGATGAAGTCGACTACAATGTGGAGTTACCAATCTTCCACCAGTACTGAATGCAGATTCCGAGGCCACAGTAGATATATGAAAAACTAATATGTCTCTAGCCATCCTTTGAAGTGTTGGGTATTTAATCCCATTTATCTTCCACCAAAGTAGCAAATCAAGCTCCATGTCTTTAGGCAAAAGTTTCTCTTTCAAATAGTTATCCAATTTTGATGTAACATGTTGGTTGGCAATTGAAGTAATATTTGATAAGGGTTTTTTAAATTCAACCCGATGACTTGCTGAAGACCCTGAACTTAAAGGAGATGAACCACTAACACCTTCGTTGTTGTTTCTTACACCAGGATCACTAAATTCATATTCTTTAAACAAAGTGTAGACCAATTTCTTGAGATTTTCAAGTTCTTGTCCGTACAACACGGGAAAAGGTAACTCCACAAACTTCAATTTATACCAAGGATATAAAGCCGCTACCATTCCCATAATCCCATGTATAATAGACCAATATGTCAAACTTCAAAACCATCTTTTTAGCCATGTTTCTAATAACTTCACTAAGAGAACATGACCAATCGACCAAAGAATATCTAATTTCACATATAGATGGAAAAAATGCATTTGTAGTGAGATACTTTGAACCAAAAAACAATATCGTTGCCAAAGATTGCCAAAAAACAAAAAACTAAAGTTACCTCATATCAACAAAACAAAAGTAAAGTTTAAATAAAAATTAGAATTACCTCATAAAATAATTGCAATCTATCACAAATCTCTTTAGCAAAATCCCAATCTCGCTGTGTTGGCAAACTTTATATTGAGACTCTCGTTGGTGTAAGCATTGAAAGACGTATTTGTAAACTATAGCAACACTAATCATCAAATAAGTAGAGTTCCATCGAGTTTTGCAATCAAGTGCCAATTTCTTGGTGGATGATATTCCTAATTGGCGAGTTGCTTCCTCAAACTTTTGATCTCTTTTTGGCGATGCAGTCCAAAAGGACACATTGACTCTAATTCTTTCCATCCCTTCCCCAAGAACAACCAATCCATATTGAACTATCAAAATGAGAACGTGTGTACAACATCACATGTGGAACAACCTCTCACCCATCATAAATGAACTCATAGGAAGCTTGTCCAGCAATATGTTGATTATTGCGTCACTTGTGGTGCAACTATCAACAGTTAGTGTGGACAGTTTTCTATCAAGATTCCAATCTAATAAACAATCATAAAGTACATCTGCAAGAACTTCGGATGCATGTGGACAAGGCACATAAATAAACCTGGTTCAACATTTGAAGTATGTATGACTAAAAATAATGTTAACAAATTAACATTAAAGAATGTAGATAGTAAAGATATACCTCATGGTCCGACTTTGCATATTCCAATTTTGATCAACAAAGTGAGCAGTGACCGTCATAAATCCCTTTTTTTATTGTTATCCGTCCACATATCAGTCGTAATTGCTATCTTACTACTCTACTAGTGTTCTTCTCTAACATCTTTAATGTCCTTTGTCTTTCAAAATCATAAATCTTTAGTATGTCACTTTTAATGGTGTTTCGAGACGAAACCTTAAACAAAGATTCAAGACCTCCCACAAATTTTCTAAACCCATGATGTTTTACTATTGAAAGTGGATACTCGTGTATGATTATCATCTCCACGAGATTTCTTCTTGATTAATCCACATTAAAAGTATAATTAGAAACATATTATGAAGTACCATCAACCTTATTTTGCTCCCCTATTAAGATATGTTGTTATATATCTCTAACAGGTCGCCTTGCACAAGACTTGAAATGATCATGTATATGCCTTGTACCATTTTTCGAATTCGCTCCCAATTTCTTTTTGCAATAGTTACGCTCTGCTTTATCATTACCATCCATTTTTATCTTCTTAAAGTGGTTCCATATTATTGATCTTGTTTTTCTCTTTCTACCCCCCGACTCAAATTCATCATTATCAGAGACATCATTAGTTTGTGTTTCATTTTGAGTCACTGAATTGGCTTACTTTGTGAAATAGACTTATTCATTATTGGATGACTATCAGTAGGAGTGATTGTATTTGGAATCATTACATTGTCTTTCCATATCTGATATCACCTATGTAAAGACAAACAAATTAAATAATACCAATTTACCAAACCTACTCCATGAATCAACAAATAGATTATGAACAAAATCAAGTTACCAAGTTCTAATATTCACTTTGAATAACTAATGGATACATGTTTGTCAACTGTGCTGCTGTTTCCCATTTGAATGGTGAGTTTCACCTTCAAATTCACATTAATTAATCCATTAGTTATGGGGAATGGCCTATTACCTTTAAGGAAATAGTTGAAGACTTATAATTACAATGGTTGACATCCTTGCAATTGGCATATACATATATATATATATGTGTGTGTGTGTGTGTGTATGCAATTGGTAGAGAAGTGTTATGCAACCATATATAATATTCTTTAATTTAATTAAAGACTTATAATTACACATTGAACATTGGTTAAATTATGCAGTTGGTGGTCACTAAAATGTTGATATCTTTACAATGTTAAATTAAAGACTTATAATTACACACTGGACACTAGTTTTCACCATCGGTTTGATCATCTCAATTCTCAAATTAAAGGCAATTTAACTGGGTATATATATAGGGAGGTAGCTCTATTCATACACATACATATATATACATGTATATAATGTTAGAATCTAGAAAGACTAGAATTTAGTGTGTAGTCGGTTCCATGAAAAGAGAGCTAAGAGCTTCCAGATCGGTATTTAGAATGGAAAGAGAAGCTATACAAAGAAATAGTAATTAATTTCTGAGTTTGGGAAAATAGCAAACTTACCGTGTATCAATATCAACAGGGAGAGGAGAGAGCAAGAGCCAGAGAGGCTGATTCGCAGCAACAAATAGGAGAGAGAACTAGAGCCTGCCTCGCCGGAAAGGTCGACTCGCCATGGCAGGGACAGAAAGATCAAAGGTCGATGTTGACATATGGACAGAGAGGAGACTGGAGAGAGCGAGAGTGCTTGAGGCGTGAGGTCAATTCCAGGTCTCTCAAGTCAAGTCTCATCCCTTTACCGTTAAGGAGCTTGGGCCTTTGGGCTTAGGAATTTAGCAGTTTTGGGCTAGCCTTTATAAAATTGTAATTTGTAAGATATAAAAATATTATATATATATATATATATTATCGGGTCGGTGAGTACCGTCCTCGTCCCTGATATAATCCCCGAAAATCCCCCCAATCCCCGCCCGTCCCCGTTAAGAGGTCCCCAAAACTGACCCAAATTGTTTGGTTTTCAGTTTTCACCATTGGTTTTTGGGGTTTTTTCCATCCCTAGTCATTCCAGCATTCAGCAATCAAATGAAGCTTACCATGCACGATTGTTTTTTTTTCCTTGTCCTTCCACATACTAAAGACAAACCCATACCTTTTCCAGAGTATAGTACTGTACGGAGCCACTCAGTTGACTCTATAGTGGTTACCAACACTATGAAAAGATGTTTGCTCATGAATAGCCAAAAGGAATGTTCACTATAGTAGAGGACAAGCTTTCCTCCAAAAGCTTGATACGTGTTGTGTACCTTCTAAATTGCATTTAATGCAATGGGTATAAATAGTTGAATGCTTTTTACTCAGTTATCACTCTTCCTCTCTAAGAAACTTACCGAAGAAATACTTCTCTCACTACTCTCTCTAAAGAGAAATAACCACTTTGAACAAGTATCGAACACTTTTCTAAGCCTTTAATTCTTACATCAAATCTTTTCTCTTTGCTAAGTGTAATAATGTGTATCCTTAGATTGTTTAGATAGGTTTCTTTACCTTATCTTTTATGCAAACAATCTGTAAAATTTGTATTGATCCTTATTTATCAATATATAATTTTTAAAAGTGAAAGTTTCTGTTGTATTCATCCCCTCCCCCCCCCCTTCTACAAATTGATCCTATAACTCTTGTAGATTCCGCTAGGACCAACAGTTCTTCAACATAAACTTCCTCATGAAGTTTTCCTTTTAGAAAAATGCTTTTTACATCCATTTGGTACTCTTTAAAGTCCCTATGGGCAGCATAGGCTAGGAAAATCCCAATAGCTTCGAGTCTAGCCACTGGTGCGAAGGTTTCATCATAATAAATTCTTTCTTCTTACATGTATCCCTGAGCAACAAGACGAGCCTTGTTATTGGTTACAATTCCTTGTTCATCTAACTAACTGTGACAAACTTATTTGGTGCCTATAACAATTTTGTCAGATGGACGCCCGACAAGGTGCCATACTTTGTTCCTATCAAGCTCAATGAGTTCTTCTTGCAAAGCAGTTACCCAGCGTAGTTCAGTGATAGCTTCATTGATTTTCTTGGGTTCAACTAAGGATAGAAAGTTGATAAAGAGAAAGATATTACCTAGACCACAACGTGTCTGAATACCTGCACTTGGATCACCAAGAATTTGATGGATTGGATGGTCTTTCGTCCATCGCTAAGATGGTTTAAGATAACTTTCGGGGATTGGGGGCTCAGGCATAGAAGATGAGGCATCAGCAAGAGACTATTCAGCAACAGGTTAGATTGCTAAATGAGCCTTAGAGAGAGATTCATTTATTAATAGAGGTCCGGTGACTTAAAGAGATTCAGCAACTGAAAGGTCAGTATTTGAAGTAGAAGGGGGTAAGTGACCAATAGGAACGGCAACAATCCCTGAAGAGGATTTAGCTTTGTTACTAGTCACATCTTGAATGATAAATGGATCATCATCAGCTTCTGGGAGGTCAGCGTTTGGTTGATTGCTGAAGGAAGCTTCAGGTTCTCCATAATGAGATATCATCATCAGTTATCTAACTCTTCATTGTCTTCAGAGATGGGTTTAGAGTTAGATGATTCAAACTCATCAAAGATGACATGAATAGATTCCTTTCTTGTTTGTCGTTTTTTGTTGAATACTCTAACGATTTAGACAATGATAAATATCCAAGAAAGATTTCTACATCAGCTTTAGGATCGAACCTTCCAAGTTGGCCTCTGTTGTTTAGTATATAGAAAGTACAACCAAAGACGTGTAGAAAGCTGAGAGAAGGGTTTCTGCTATGGAAGAGTTCATAAGATGTATACTTGAATCTCTTGACGATCAGTGATCGGTTCTGGGTAAAACATCAAGTACTGATAGCTTCAACATAGAATTGAGTAGAAAGACGAGATTCACTGAGCATTGATCGAGCGGCTTCGATGATCGTTCGATTTCTCCTTTCAGCGACCCCGTTCTATTGTGAAGTTCTCATAGCTGAAAAGTTGTGTCAGATTCCCTTGTTCACAAAGAAGCCCTCAATGCTACTATTTTTGAATTCAGTGCCATGATGACTTCTGATAGACTATACTCTGAAAGTGTTCAGTACTTCTATGCATTTTACAAACGAGATGATTTCTTTAAGTGCATCACTCTTAGATCTAAGAAAGAAAATCCAAGTGTACCTGGAATAACGAGCGAATATTTCTTTCTAACTATAGATTGTACGTTGACTGGACCAAATAAATCCATGTGCAATAGCTGAAGCGGAGAGGTCACTAAAGAGACTTGTTTTGGTTTAAAGCTATCCTTTGTCTGCTTTCCCTTTTCGCATGCTAAGCTAAGAGATTCCTTTGCAACGGAGTTCTAAGGAAAGCTAGTGATAAGATCCTTTCGAGACAGCTCATTTAATATCTTGAAGTTGAGATGAGAAATTGTTTGTGCCATAGGCAGTTGATATTTGAAGAGGCTTTAGAGAGAAAACAACTATTCTCAGTGAAGAGATAATCCATGTTGATTATGTACACATTCTCTAGACGAGAACCTGTAAGAGCAAGGTTGTCATCTTTATCATAGACATAACATGAGTTCTTAAGAAATTTCACTATGAAATCTTTATCACAACGCTGACTGATGCTAAGAAGATTGTGCTTTAGTCCTTCAACATATGCAACATGTCTGAAAGTGATTGCACCATTGGTTAATGTACCAAATCCCTTAGTATATTTTTTTCCATTTCCTCCAAAGGTCATGAAAGGGCCTCTTTCCTCTTTGTAGTCAGTGAGCACGGATTTGTCTCCAATCATGTGTCTTGAACATTTACTATCAAGATACCATATGCCTTTGACTTCCTACAAAAGAAAATAGATTAAGATTGCTTCCATTTCTCATTGGGTCCAAAAAAGTTAGAGGCAACATCTACTAATACCGAAGACTCAGAGTCAGCAGATGTCTTCACTGAGCCTAAAGAAGAGGTTTTAATAGTCTTTTTCACCTTAGTTGTTTTCACAACTTCGGTGGTTTATTTCACTTTGGCAGATTTTTTAGCCTTAACTATTTTCTTTACCTTGGTTGATGGACCAAATTTGCTAGTAGAAGGACACTTGTTGGCGATATGAGAAGTTTTGCCACAATGATGACACTTCCTGAAGCTGAAAGAAGCTTTAGGGCCAGAAAGGTCAGAGAGAATAAAAGAGGGACAAGCTCCAAGGATACCTTTCTCATTTGTTCGAGGAGGAACAACTGAGGGTTTAGATACTTTGGGTGAAAGATTCACTTTCAGCTTTAGCTTAGATCTCTGAGAGGGTTTAGAGAACTTGGTCCCTGTGGACGAAGGTTTACAAGTTGAAGGAATAGATCTCGATGTATTTGACTTGTTGGCCTTCTTAGAAAAAAGAGCACTGACAATGGATTTACTTTTGTGTTTACGTCCTGAACTCGAGGGAGTTTCTTCAAGAGGAGTCTCAATGGAAGAGTCTTAAGAGGAAGAGTTGTCAGGAATGGAAGAGACAAAAGTACCAAACTTCAATATGGACTTGTCAGTGACACTTTCTTCCTGATCATAGGAAAATCTTAGAGTGCTCTTTATTTTGACAAGGATCTGAGCGTTGATGATCTCAGAGGCCTTTATAGAGGCTTTGCACCATCATTCAATAGTAGCCTTCTCAGCCTTGAGTTCAGCAATAGCTTGCTCACGCTCAGCTATAGCCTGCTCGAGTTTGATACTAATGGTATGTTTACAATGACCTGATCCTTAAGATTTTCCTCAATCTTGGTCAGCTCTTTGATCTTTGAATGGAATTTCTCTAACTATTCTTGAAGATCAAGATTAAGCTTTTCAGCTTTGGATTTTCCATTCAGGGCATTGTAAAGGTCAACTGTCAGTGTATCTAGTGTAGATAAGCTATCAGAAGAAGAAGAGAGTTCATTCAGGGTACATACCTGAGCAGAGGTTGATGACGAGGGATTACTTGAGAATGATGTCTCAGATGGTTCATCTTTGACATCCTTGGTCATTAAACATAGGTAGGTCATGTCTTCCTCATCAAAGGATGATTCATCAGAAGAATCAGCCTAGTCATAATCTTTAGCAACAAGACCTTTGCCTTTACGTTGAAGATTCTTCATCTTCTTTTACTTCTCCTTTAGTTTCAGGTACTTGTCCTTTTGAGGACTGGAAGAGGATGGGAGGTTGGAAGATGGCGTTGCAGCTTTTTTCAACTTGCATTCACTTGCAAAGTGACATTTGCGTTGACTGTTGTAGCAGCTCGCTGAAGCCTTGTCAATGGGGTTTGACTTTGCCTTTTCAGCTATGGTCAGCGAAGGAAATCTGTGGCAGTTTCTTTTTTTGGCAAACCTCCTAAAAGGAGTTAGTTAGAAGGGCCAACAACTCATCAAACTCTAAAAGATTAGTGTCTGTCAAATCCTCAGAGTTAGAAGGATCTAACTCAGTGATAGAAACAAAAGAGGAAATAGAAGAAATAGAAGGGTCAACTGAAAGGCTATCATAGATCAAACCTAACGAAAAGCTTTTCATTTCCCTGGAGTTTTTGAGAAGATTCTTCTTTAGCTAAAGGGATTTCTCATGATTAAGCAGAATCCCATAAAGAGAGCTGAGAGAAAGGGAGGACATGTCCTTGGACATCTTGAGACACATGGTATATTGATCTCATGCTTTTGGCAAACATTCAAGGAATTTTTTCAATGTCTCTAAGTTGGGATATTTTCTTCCAACCGTTTTCAAATCAATAAGAAGACAAATAAATCCATAATGTACTTCAGACAAGATTCAGTTTTTCCACAAATAAAAATTTCATATTGTCTCACAAGATTAATCTTCCTTAATTCTTGTACTTCAGAAGTACCTTCATATTGAACACAAAGAGTGCCCCACATGGTTTTCGAGGTTTAAAGCTTCATCACAGAGTGATAGACCTCGTCAAGAAGAGCCATGACTATTATAGACCTCATACGAGTGTCTAAAGCAACCTTCTTCTTATCTTCATCACTCCATTGATGAGGGAGCTTTGGAATCTTCCATTCAGAAATCACGACAGTCATAGCGGTTGCAGGTGCTGCTGGAGAGATAACAGATGGAACATAAGGTCCATTCTCTATGTAGTATGGAATCTCAGGATCCACACCTTCCAAGAAGAGAGACATCCGGTTCTTCCAAGGACTGAAGTTGTCTCTAACAAACCGGGGAGGTTTGGCAAGATAGACATTATCGTGAAAGTTTGTGCTAGTATTTTGCAAAGCCATTTTGAAATGAATAAATTATCTAGAGAAGAAGAGATAATAAAACACCAATAAAACAACAATACGACACAAAAACAAACATTGGAATGACGCTAAAGGTAAGGGTTTGTCCTTTATGTGTAGAAAACCAAGACAAAGACTATCTTGCTCGACAAGATTCATTTGATCACTGAACACTGGAATGACACTAAAGGTCTCATTAGTGTTCATTGAATCTTGTGCATATTTCATACTTGTGTAGACGAGCTTGTTATCACTAAAACCCGCTTCAGATCACGACCTTGCTAGTCTCTAATCTTCAGCTTCTGTCTTCGACATCACTGAAGGATATGTGGTGTGAGTTTTGTGTTCTTGAAGTATATTGGTCTCTAAATGAATTACAATACATGTTCAGCGATCACTGAATAGACTCAGTGAAGATCCCTGAAACTGATTACATAAATCACACACTTCGATAGATAAAAAGGATCATCATCAAATCACTGAGAGAGAGAGGATCAAAATTAAATTTCTCAAGAATACATGTTATGTATTTGACAAAGATAACAATATTGCACTAACAGGATCTGGTCCAGAGAATGTTTATTATGTCATCAACATGGATTCTCCCTTCACTGATAATAGTTGTGTTCTCTCTAAAGCCTCTTCAGATATCAACTGGTTGTGGCACAAATGACTTTATCATCACAACTTCAAGACGCTGAATGAGTTGTCTAGAAAAGAACTCATCACTGGCCTTCCTCAACACACTTTTGCATAGGAATCTTTTTGCTCAGCAAGTGAAAAAGAAAAGCAGACAAAGGCAAATCAAAACAAGTATCTTCAGTGACCTCTCTGCTACAGCTACTGCATATGGATTTATTTGGTCCTGTCAATGTACAATCCAAAGCTAGAAAGAAATATACATACGTTATTGTTCATGAGTTTTCTAGGTACACTTGGGTTTTCTTTATCAAATCCAAGAGTGATGCACCTGAAGAAATCATCTCGTTCATAAAGCGCATAAAAGTACTGAACAACATCAAGGTGCGCTCTATAAGGAGTGATCATGGCACTGAATTGAAAAATAGTACCATTGATAATTTCCTAGAGAACAATGGAATATTACACAATTTCTCTACTATGAGAACTCCATAACAAAATGGGGTCGCTGAAAGGAGAAATCGAACGATAATCGAAGCCTCTCAATCTATGCTCAGCTAGTCTCATCTTCGTACTCAATTCCATGCAGAAGTTGTCAACACTGCATGTTTTACTCAAAATCGGTCGTTGATCGTTAAGAGATTCAAGAAGACATCTTACAAACTTTTCCACAGCAGAAATCCTTCTCTCAGCTTTCTACACATCTTTGGTTGTACGTTTTATATCTTAAACAACAGAGATCATCTTGGAAAGTTTGATCTCAAAGTTGATGAAGGATTCTTTCTTGGATGTTCTTCAGTATCTAAGTCTTCAGAGTATTCAACAAAAGACGACAAACAATAGAAGGAACTATTCATGTCACGTTTGATGAATCTCAATCAGCTAACTCAAAACCCATTTTTGATAATGAAGAAGAGTTAGACAACTAGATGATATCCCATTATGGAGAACCTGAAGCTTCGTTCAGCAAGCAACCCAACGTTGATCTCCCTGAAGCTCACGATGATCCATTGATCATTCTAGACATGATTAATAACGAAGTTGAATCCTCTTCAGGGATTGTTGGCATTCCCATTAGTCACATACTTTCTTCTACTTTAAATGTTGATTCTTCAGTCACTAAATCTCCTTCAGTTATTGAACCTCTCCCAGTAAATGAATCTCTCACTGAGTCTCCTTTGGCAATTCAAGTTGTTGCTGAAGCCTCATCTTATGTACCTGAGCCCCCAAACTCAGAAGGTGACAATTTATGTCATCTACCAGTTCAGCGATGGACAAAAATTCACCCCTTGATCAAATTCTTGGTGTTCTAAATGCAGGTATTTAGACTTGTAGAGGTCTAGGTAATATCTATCTCTTTGTCAACTTTCTTTCTTTAGTTGAGCCCAAGAAAATCAATGATACTATCACTAACCCAAGTTAGGTCACTGCTATGCAAGAAGAACTCATTGAGTTTGATAGAAATAAAGTCTGATACCTTGTCCCGCGTCCATATAACAAAACTATGATAGGCACAAACGGATTTATCGCAATAAGTTGGATGAACAAGGAATTGTAACTCGAAACAAGGCTCGACTTATTGCTTAGGGATACAGGCAAGAAGAAGGCATCGACTATGATGAGACCTTCGCACTAGTGGCTAGACTCGAAGCAATTTTACTCTTCCTAGCCTATGCTGCCCATAAGGACTTTAAAGTCTACCAAATGGATGTAAAGAGCGCTTTCCTAAATGGAAAACTTCAGGAGAAAGTTTATGTTGAACAACCTCCAGGTTTTCATGACCCAAAGTATCCAAATCATGTCTATCGATTGGATAAAGCTCTTTATGGGTTAAAACAGGCCCCTCGTGCCTTGTATGATACCCTTTCTTCATTTCTCATCTCTGAGAAATTTGTCCATGGAAAGATTGACCAGACCTATTTCATAGAAAAGTCAAGGATCACATCATTCTAGTCCAATTTTATGTCGATAATATTATATTTGGTTCGACTAATCTGTGATAATTGGGTTCTGGTTATCACCATAGGTAATTATTATGTGATTATTTGATATGTGATAATGTGAATATATGATTAATTGATCATGTGGATACATGTTTACATGAAATCAATATGTGAGTGTGTGTTTATTTTTCATGTATGGAAGGTATATTTATATTATGCATGAAAATATATGAAGTGAATACATGTGTGGATGCATGCGTTTTTATGTTATGTATGTATGCATGAGGTGTGTGTGTATATGCATGAAATTATATGCATACATGAGGGTTGTGTGTAACCGTCTTTCCTTTAGTAGAAAGGTATAAATAGGAGGGATGGGGTGAAAGGAAAAGTTTCTTGCCACTTTTGGAAAATTGAGAAAAAAGAGTTTTTGTGGGTTTTGATTTATAGCTGAAGATTGGATTCGTATTTGCTATTTCATCTTCACAATTCTGAATTTGCATAAGGTGAGTGTTTTTAAAATATCCTTTACATATGTTTTGATTACTAGTTTAGATTTTTGATATGATGATACTTGAATTACTACATCTATTTTTTATCATCTTCAATGATCGATTTATAACTATCACCGGCCACAGTGTTGACGGGATTGGAAATGTCCGGTCACTATGTTGACCGGATTTGAATATAATGAAATTATGTCCGGATATAGTATTGTCCGAAAAAGGCATGATCGGTCACCATTTAACCAATGAGATTTGTATGTCCAGACACTATTGTCCGATAAGATTACATCCGACCAAGTGTTGCCCGGATTAAGGGACTTGAGTTTGACCGGTTTGTTTATCCGGTCATTGTGTTGTCCGGAGTATGTATGCGTTCGGATAGGGTGTTTATGATTTATTAGTTGAGGATCGTCCGGGTATGAGGCTCCGGCAAGTATTGTCCGGATAGACTTGTCCGGACAAGTAATGTCCGTATGAGAATTAACTTAATATGTTATTGAGGAATTTGAGTATTTGGTAAATGGGACTTTTTGCAATTAACATTGGTTTAAGTTTCAAAACTGTTATATTGTGAAAAGGTGTATTTTATATCTTTTAATTTATTGGAAAATATATTAAATGTTTCTATCAGACATGGTGATGTAAGTCTATTCTGGTTAGAAACTATATTTTGGGAATTGTTTCTACCAGACGTGGTGACGTAAGTCTGTTCTGGTTAGAAACTGTATTTCAAAATGTTACTTCCAGACGTGGTGACATAAGTTTGTTCTGGAATGAAACTTGTTTTAAGAGGTAGTTCCCTAGAAGTGATGACATTTGTATGTTCTGGCTTGGAACTGGGTGTTGGGTACTTCCAGACGTTGTGGCATTTGTCTGTTCTGGCAAGTAACCCTATTTTAAAAAATAAATAAGGGTGGCATATCAAAGAGAGGTGTACCTATGGTTATAAGGGTGGTAATTTCAGGTGTAGGTATTAATATAGCTCTTGTTATTATCACTAATTAGATACAATAATTCTAAATCAGCATTTCTTTGTGATTTGATGATTAGAGGTATTGTTCTCTTTAGAAATGATAACTTAGATGTTATTGAGAAGGGGGAAATGATTTGTCATCAAAGGCTTTGATTGCCTAAGTTTTCTATCAAGTTTTGACATAAGAAGAGGGGCTCTGGTTGGTCTTTTAGCAGGACCAGAGAACCTCTGACTATAGGAAAAGACTTTAAAATATATTTTTTGAATTTCATGAGTCAGAAGCTTTGTATTTAGATAGCAACTATATTTTATTGTTTAAAGTTTTGTACCCGAGCTCTGTGTCTGAGCTCTGTATTATAGTTCTATTTTTAAAATTTAGCTTCTCTTCAAAAATATTTATAAAAAGAATTAAGAGTTAGAGGATCTCTGATTCTAGTTTATCCATCTTTTAAAATTAAGGTAGGATCTCTTTGAACTAGAGACTTTGATTAGTCCAGAGGATCTCTGGTTGGGATTTGTTCCATTTGGATATAAAGGCTTTGGTCAGTAGAGCCAGAGACTCTGGTTATCAAGGGTATAGAAGCTCTGGCCCATTGAGCTAAAGGGGCTCTGGCCCATTGAGCCAGAAGAGTTTATGGCAACTCTGTTAAGGGATCAAGAGTTCCAAATATATTGCATTTGTGATATGTGTTATGGAAATCTATTGGCTTTCTATTTTGATTGTCAAATAGATTGCATGTTTTTTATGAAATGCATTTATCTATACGTAAAAGATATTTTATCAGGTTTTGGTGATCTTCACCCTGCCTTTACAAAGAAGGGATTTATCACTAGACCTTCTGGTCTAACCCTTATTTTGTATTTCAAAAATATGCATTGCAGGATCTATGGGGTCGCAGGATAATAAGGGGAAGGGGAAGGGGAAAATGTAATTATTTTCCTTATATGTTAACTGCTATATGAAGATCATCTTGATGCCTGAATATTTTGAAGATACATGTTGCTATACATGTGTTAGTGCAAGGATAGTATTTTGGAATTTTTCATATGTAATTTTTGTACATATAGAATCATTGTACTAGTGGGATCTATGTGGTGTAATCTATATTTCTCTTATATGAAATATGTGTAATATGCAAATGTGGAGAATGGGGTGTTACATAATCCCTCTTTGTGTTTTCATTTCTCTGAACGCATGAAGAAAGAATATCATATGAGTATGATGGGAGAACTGACATATTTTCTAGGTCTTTAGATTAAGAAATCTGATAAAGGCATTTTTATCAATGAGAGTAAGTATGTTAGGATATGTTGAAATTTTTTGACTTAACTAACAGTTCATCTATAAAGGCTCTTATGGCTCCTCCTTTCTCGCTGAATAAGGATCCAAATGGAAAGCATGTAAATGTTACCGCTTATAGAGGAATGATATTTTCCTTGATGTATCTTATAGCTATCCGACCTGATATCATGTATTCTACCTGTCTTTGTGCACGATATCTATCTGAACCCAAAGAATCCCATCTGATTGCTGTAAACGTATATTCAGAGAGCTTTCTCTCTTTTCCGCCGACTCATTTATGTTACTTGACCAACCATCAGGAGAAGCAAATTCAATGTGATACCCTTATTTCCATGTCTTCCAGTTACTTTATCGCCATTGCGTATTGGTACTTATCGAGTTGAGAGATATATTGAGCCGGTAAGCGGGGTTAACCTACCAAATAGTGATATGCGATCCGCTCCGGTCAAGTCGAACCTTGCCAATTAGCTTATGGAGATCGGGTGATTTCCCATTCCTTAGCAGGAAAGATATGTGGCCATGAAAGGTGAAGGAAGGCTGGAATGCCAACAGGCATATCTAAAGGGTACTCCTAATCTGGTCTTTTGGTAACCCAAAGACTCAGGTTTTGACTTAATTGGTTATGCAAATAATGATTTTGCAGGTTGCAAGATAGATAGGAAAGAGCACCACAGAAGGCTGTCAGCTTCTTGGTGGAAAGTTCATGAGAAGGACAAGTAAAAAGCAAAACTCAGTGTCCACATCAACTATTGAAGCTGAATATGTAGCCGCTGGAAGCTGTTGTGCCCAAATTTTTTGGATGAAAAATCAGCTTAGTGATTATGTTCTTCAACTCTCTAAGATCCCTATCTATTGCGATAGCACCAGTGCCCTTGACATTGCAAATAACCCTGTACTTCACTCTAAGACCAAACATATTGAGATCATATATCATTTTATCATAGATTATGTTATGAATGGTAATATTGAACTTCACTTCTTACCCACTAAGTACCAACTAGCTGATCTGTTTACAAAACCTCTTGATGAAACAAGATTCAATATTTAAATCAGCGAACTTGGAATGTTGAACGCTGAGACTTAATTCCTTCAACTCTAAGCATGTCTCAGTGATACAAAGTGAAATGATTCAGTGTTTCTAATCTATAACTGAACGCTTAAGTAAATGTATCTTTCTCTCTAAGGTATGTCTACTTATCTTTCTTTTCTCAAAACTTAAAACTATCTCTAAATACTTTTCTTATTCATTGATCAAAATGTTTTAAAAGAAAAAAGACGATGAACGGTCATATTTTTATGACGTTATTTAAAATTTTTAATTTCATGGACTATTTCACGCACATCCTTCTGACACACATTTGTCCGTTTATTTTCTACCCAATCACCTTTAAATGACGTGCAAAGAAATCATCATTGCACATCTTTTTGAAGCATCATTTTCCTCTCTCCTCCTTCTCTCTCATCTCACCTATAAATACCTCTCTTACCCTCTCATTTTTTCTTATGTGAACTTTTTCATACACAAGAGCTCTCTATCTCTCTATCTAAATTGTATGCAAGCAATAACTCCTAAAACAACCTTCAAACCAGTTTTCTTCTTCTTCTTTCAAGAAACAGGTTTGTTAATTTCTTTTTTGGCTGTTAATCTTCAAGAAACTTGTTTGATATTTAAAATTCTTCTTTTTTCCTTTTGAATACAAACAACGGGTTAAATAAATCTTTCTTCTTCTTGATTTATTTTAACTAAGTTTCTAAAATCTTTTGTATTTTCAAAAGAAAAGTTTATCCTCCAAACTTTTGTTCCATAAGTGCTTTCTAACAATAATCGTGTGTACGATTCGATTTATATCTTTCTTTTTACAGAAATGGCTGCTGCTTCGAACGTGAATTTCTCTCTTGAAGACTGCTCATTCAAACTCAACAATCACGTTGCACTTATGGGAATCCCTACAGACAAACCCAGTTTGTGGAATTTGCTAAGTTCCTTAAGAACTGCGTTCTGGGATATGCCCCCACCTTCCAACCTGTAATGGTGAAGGATATCCTCAGACAATTCTGGTTCACTGTTGAAGCAAAGACTATGAAAGAAATGGATGGAAACTCGGTCATCAAGATCTCTTGTGAGATCAACAATATGATGATCAGTTTTGGCTTCTCAACTGTTGTTCGGACTACTCTCAAACTCCCAAAGTCCGCCTCCTACTCCAACAATCTAGAAAGTGATGATATCATCAAACTTCTGGACGATATCCATTATGACTGGACACTGAAGAAAGACTCTGACTCAGAGTTGAACAAGTCTCTGACCAAGATCGAGAAGAGTCGGATGTCAGCGATTGTCAATACATGTTCTCCCATTTCATTCAATGCATGGGTGGGAAAACTAGAGGCCAATATCAAGCAAGTCGGGTGGCGCTGATTATCGGCTACTCAGTCATCAGAGACATCAACGTCAACTTTGCTGAACTTATATTTGACGATATGGTACTGAAGTTGAACAAGCGTCAGCGAGAAAAGGTGGTTCCCTACACCCAGTTCCTAAACGGGATTCTAGCCAGAATCCTAGCAACAAAGTACCCTGCTCAGATTGACCTCCCCATCTGCAGGCTTAGATCAATAATTCTTGATCACAAGTCTAAGCCCCTCAAACGTCGGTCTATTCTTTCAAATGTTGAGGATAGCCAATGGTCCTCTTCTTCCTTCTTCTTCTTCAATAGCTACGATTGTGGCAAATCCCCCTTAGTCTATCCCAGCTGCTACCTTCTTATCCTTTCAAAAGAGGACACAATTTGAACCCACCCTTAATCCTTCAAAGAGGGTTAAGAAAGCTACAAAAGGGGAGCCATCTAAGCTAGCCGAGACCTCTCAACAGGTATCAACTATTGACCTTCGCCTTACCCCTGAGGCATCTGTTGTTACCCGCCCTTTCTCTTCAACAATATCTTCAGTTGTTGTCATATGTGTGACTCCTTCCCCAACCACTTCAGTGACTCAAATCACTGAATGTGTGATTCCCAGCATAGCCAATCCTGATCGTCCACATCTCTTCTCAACCATTCTCTCATCCCCTCCTTCTTTGGTCTCTATTACACATACTGATGATCCCATGGTGGTTGTACCCACCATTAGTGAAGCCACCACCACAGGACCTGAGGATGCTCCTCCTTTTCCCCCCTTCAACAACATACATTTGATCCTTTCGACAACACATTTAAGATGCTCAACAGTGATCCTTTGGATCCTGCTGATGAACCCTCGGGTATACACTAAACCCCTTCCCTTTATTTCTTTGTTACTAATCCTAAGCTCTCTTGTGCTCAATGATCTCCTATTTCTACATGTCTTATGGAGAATGAACCCCCAATCACCAAGACAGACGTCTATGACATGGCTAAGGATGTCAAGTTGCTGCTCCTGTTGTTGCAACCGTCCTCGACAAGATGACTGAGGTACACCAGGAAATGCCCTCAAAAGATGACCTGACTCACGATCTTCTTATTTTCCAAGCTGAGGTGCATGAAGTCAAAAAATCAGTTCACTTACAACCCCACCAGCTACTCATTTATCTATCAAAAGATAAGTGTTTCATTAACACTTGGGGCACGCAACTCATAATCTATTGGTTTCTCATTCAAAGATAGCTGATATTGAAAAAGAAGGATATATGTCCCCCCTTCAAGTCTTGTTGATCACAAATTGAGTCCAATAAATTTGTGTAGTCCATACTGTTTATCTTTTTGAGCCTAATCTGAAACATTAGTTGCTTTATCATTTCTTCATTGCATAAATTTATAGAATATTTGTTATTCTATCAGAACATTCACATATACGCTTTTTAAAGCTATCAATGATTGAATGGAAGTCCTGGTGAGATGAACATTAAAAAGTCTCATATATGAAGTACATTCGTTGTACTTAATATATCTGTTATATTTACAGGCCAATCTTTTTATAAGATTGAAAGCAGGTTCATAAGTATAATCTGGTTTTTTCCCTCACCTTCATAATCTGAAAATATTATATAAGTGAATTTGAAAAGATTTGCTTATCTTTATATGAATTGACGACATATTTTCAAAGTTCATTCATTTCGAAGTATGATGTAGATGCTCCTCATTTCATCATAAGGGGGAGTATTCTTGAAAATGAATGAAGATTTCTGAGTCAATTTCTGAAGATCAGGGAAGGTGTCAAAGTTTGAAAGGAGTTGATCATTTAGTGTTGATAATTGCTGAAGATTATCGTGCCGCAATGTTCAAAGGGGATTGAATGTAAAGATCATTTTTCAAAAAAAAAGTATGTTGTTTCTTAAAAGGGAGATTATCAAAATGATAAATCCTATCAGTTTAAGGGGGAGATAATGTTTTTTTGAAAAGTTATTTGGAAGAGATTGTAAAAGCTTTGAAGTTCAAATATTAAAGAATCAAAGTTTCTGAAAGTTTTCTGAAGATTGTTGTTGTTTTGGACTTGAATCCAGAGGGGAAGATTGTTGGAACAAAAATGTTGTATTCAAGTCCCGATATTAAAAATGTTTTAATATGTTTTGTAATGTAGTTTCCTTTTATAGAAAGTTAGTTTAGTTTCCTGTTTTAGAAGGTGTTATAAATAGGGTGTTGTTAGTTTTGTTAATAAGCTGCTAATCATAATTGTAATTGTCAGATTCGTAAGATTGTGATAGATTGAGAGAGATTAGAGATCAAGAACTTGTACTACATTTGACATCAATGACATGGGGACTTATTCATATCTTCATCTATGTTCTTGATCATTTCTTATTTAATTGATTGTTTAGACTTGAATCTGGGATCACAGAAGCGCTGAACTTAATGAAGACGGAAATCCATCAAAACTCTGAAGTTGTCGTTGCTCTCTCTAGCAAGGCCGAAGATGTTCAGGCCCTGCTTACCAGGCATGGTGAGTTACTTGAACGGATTTTTCAACTTCTTCCGCAACCAGAACCTGTTCCTGAAGCACTGCTCGTCGGTTTATTCAACCTTAGATTTCAACACAAAAATAGAACTCGACGCAAGTATACACCTTGAACTAATATCGTCTCGTAACAAGCAATAATGGTAAAGTACCCGATATCGTTCCCACAGAGATAGTTTTCCAAAGTTCTTCAAAAGTCCAGTCTATAAAAACTAATTTCAGATGGAGAAACGAGGGATTTGTTTTATCTAAAATTGGGAGGTTTGATTAGCAACTACAAAAATATCAGTCGTAAAAAGAAGCACATGGTGCAAAGATTGATCAAGTCACTAAACAAATGATTCAGCAAAAAGGTGACATATCATTTCTGTCACAATTATCTAAAATCAATAAATGATTTTATATAACTGTCACAGTATCAAATATCGGGTCAGACGTCCTCCCAAGAGTACACACCGGTCAACGTGCTATCGATACGATATCATTTATGTTGTCGCGAATCCTAGAACAACACAGTGTTACCATTCTACACCGTAGGAGTATAGTACTTGTCAGATACTAAAGCTATTTATAGCCTTCTCCTATTACCTCAGGTTTAATTATTTATCTTAACTCTGAAAGTCAATACATTTTCATACACAAAATCAGTTGTCAATTAATTTTAATGTAATCTTCAATGAAATATTAATCACCTGAAACAAATAGTAGACTATAATGCTAATAAGACATCTTTGTACTTTCACATCGGCTTTGGTCTTAATTTTCCCTTACACCCCAAGCTATGGCGTTTAGCCCATCATTGTTTGGTTTCTTCTCTCGAAGGATGTAAAGACTGAAAGATAAATAACTAATACGGAAAAGTAAATTGTAGAAATTAAATTACAAGAAATTAAAATACTGAAATGTAAAGTACTGGAAATTAAATTATAGAAAAGTAAATACAGAAATATAAATGACTGAAAGTAAATTACTGGAAATTAAAATGCAGAAAAGTAAATTGTGGTAGAGTATAGTGCAGAAATTAAAAGACTGAAATATAAAAGACTGAAATTAAACTACTAAGAGATAAATATTAATAATTAAAATTATTCTAAGACATAAAGTAAACATTTGATTACTAAGATGTGACAATTGAAAGCATGAAAAGAAGAGAAGACTTGTAGAAACTTACACTCCAAGTTACGAAACTTGCAAGACAAGTTTCGCTACTAAAAACGAAGAGTTACTTGAAAACACTTGAAAACAGATTATTTAGTCTACGAAAATTAATCGAGAGCCACAAAGGATGAAATCCAATGTAAAACAACAGAAATCAATTAATTATAACTTGTAACGAAAATCATAGAACGTTTGTAACTTGAAAGTAAGAGCAGAAATGAGATGAAGATTAAATAAGAGCACTTGAATTAAAAACTTGAGAATGTAATCACAACTTCACTTCAACAAATTCGGTTCTTGGTTGGAAGCAAGAAAACCGAAAGCAATAAAACCAAAAACAATAATATAAAGAGTAATTGTTTTTAACACAAAGGTTGTGTGTAAAAGTGTGTAAAACCATGCCTTAAGCACCTATTTATAGGGAAAGGAAGCTTGCACAAGGGGGTCTTCTAATGAGACAAAAGGGGTCTTCAAAAATGGGCTTTGACCAGGCCCAAGGCCTTAGATCCAGCAGCTTCAAAGGGGCAGCCCAAGGAAATTCGGCCCAGACAAAAGGTGCAACTCACATACTGGTGCTATAGGATTCTGCCAACATGCTCCTACAGGACTGCTGCAGGACTTGGCCCAAAAATCATCAAAAATCTGCATAAACAGGGAATTAACATTAGATATGATATACTACTGCTATTATATAAAGATGACATAAAAAGACTCACTTACGACACTAATGGGAAAATAAAACAAGTGAAAAGGGTTAAGAAAATAATGTAATAAGGTTAATAAATTAACACTTATCAAGCACCTTCAAAGAAGCTGATCATCAATAGCTGGATAAGGTCGCTGAATTCAACCTTCATTAAGCCGAAGCAATTGCTTCCGTCGAGCAGAAACTGCAAGACATGGTTTCTCGCCTCCCTCTCTCAGCTATTAATGTTAATGATGACAAAAAAAGGGGATAAGTCTAACAAGGACCTTATGGAGAAGAATACAGCTATTGAGGATGCCAGGGAGAATATCCCTAAAGCTATCGATGATGATGATGTCGTGGTTACTACTGCTACTGACCCTTACACCTCTGAATTTCCAAATGTTGGTGATGAATATGATGATGATGAGGACTCTAAGCCTCAGATCCTAGACGCAGGTGTTGACCTTGGTGGCAATGATGATGACAACGACGATGATGATGATTTCTACATTCAAATCATTCCAAGGCCCTGTCAAAGGAATCTCTTTCAGGGAACCTGCTTCCCAGGGGGAGAGATCATTACACCAGTACTCCTCTGGCAAAGGAAAATGAGTCGTCAAATAAAACCTTACCCTAATTCTTGAGGCACTCAGCCAAATGATTGGTTCACTGAAAAAGATCCCCAAAAAGAGTAAATGAGACATGTACTTATGAGTTCCATTTATTTCTTACATTTGCTGACACCTTTCTAGTCAGTGAATATGCTCTCAGTATTCAATTATTAATATTATGTAAGTTTATTCTTTCCTTGTAATCCTTTACAATTAAAGTAAATTTCCATAGTAAGCGTATCACTGGAAGAGATCCCAAAATAGTTAAAAGAGACAAGTATTTTACTAATATATTTTCCTTATTGCAATACCGAAGCTATTTTCTTTATGTTGCTTTGTCATCATCTAATAGGGGGAAATTGTTGATCCTCTCTCTCTCTCTCTCTTAGTGATTTGATGATGATCCTTTTTATCTTACGAAGTGTATTATCTCTTTATTCGGCTTCAACGATCATCACTGAGTCTGTTCAGTGATCGCTGAACATGTACTGTAATTCTCTCAGAGACAAGTATTCTTCACGAAGACAAAACTCACACCAGAAAACCTTTAGTGATATCGAAGATAAAGCTGAAGACAGAGACAAACAACTTCATGATCCGATGCGATTCTCAATGATAACGAGTCTGTCTATACAAGTGTGAAATCTACTCAAGATTCAGCGAACACTAAAGAAACCTCAACGTTATTCCAGTGTCAGCTATCAAATGAATCTTGTTGGACAAGATCAATTTTTATTTTGTCCTTCTACACACAAAGAACAAACCCATATCTCTCAAAGTAAAGTACTGCACAAAGTCACTCTATTGTCTCCAAACATGCTTACCTACTTTGTGAAAGACTAATGTTCATATACGGTCAAAAGCTTGTATATATCTGCAACAAAGGACAAGCTCACCTCTACAAGCCTGTCACGTGCTTTGTACAGTCTGACTTGCACTTAATGCAACATGTATAAATAGCTGAGAAGCTCTTCCTTCTCAATTACCACCACCTTCGACCAGAAGAAGCAATCTATTGCCAAGAATTCTTACTTCTTGAAAATCAACTCTCTACCTAAGAGAAAGGCTTCTTCCCAAGTACAAGTCCTCTTAACATTTTCTTTTAGCAAATCTTTTCTTTATTGTTTTCTGTAACTTGTGTGTTTCTTTTGATTGATTAGATAAGTTCTATATCTTATCTTTTTCGTAAACAATCTGTAAAATTATGTATTGATCATCTTTATCAATAAAGAATTTTTAAAAGTAAAAGCTACTGTACAAACTTTTCATGAATCACGACAAACTTTTGGTATATATTTGAACACTTTGCACATACAAGGTTTTAACCAAATTTTGTTTTTCAGGTTTAAAAAATCATTACAATTGCAGTCAAGATTTTATTTATAGTAGTTGTTCGTGCATAGTTTCTCCATGTGAATTTGAAGAGTTTAGCCAAAAGTACGAAGCCATTTGAGTGCACATGTTTGTCTAGACTTGCCAACAGTTTTACTGTAGAGCTGTTCATAGGCGGGACGACCCATTAGACCCAGTCCATTCGGCCCACTAGAAATACGGGCTTGGACAATCATTATCGAGAAAATGGACGAACTCGAGTTTATTCGTTAAAATTAACGGACGAACATGGTCAATATAAAAATATATATAGATAGACCCGTCCAGTCTGTTTATATTTTATAATTAATATTTTTTTCCATTAACTAAAATTATACAATTAATATTTTTTTCCATTAACTAAAATTATACTACTATATTTTAAAATTAAATTATTAAAGTTATATAATGTGACTTTTTGGTTATTGTTGAGAACTCAAAAGTCTAAGGGTTGTTTGTTTACCTCTTAATGTGAATATTAATGTTATACATAAAAAATAGGAATGCATTATTGATTTTATGGAAGTTTGAATTTTGTTTTTCATTTCTTTCTCTATTTGTTGAGATCCATGTGTCACTTTTTAGTTGCTTAAAATTTTAATTGCAACAGTGTTTTTCCTTTACTTTTTGGTTACAAATTTGTGAATTAATTGCTAGTGATCAAGTTTATAAGAGTTACACTTTGTAGGCAAGCTAGCCCATGGGCAACCCCAACCCCTTTAAGGGACGGGGCAATGACAAGTTGTCAAGTCCAAAAAAAGGGGTTTGGATTTACAATATATCCGTTGGACAAAAAAACAAGTTAGGCCCAGTCCAGACTCCGTAAATAATTAACTCTATTATATGGTTTGCCTTTATTTCTGTTTGAGAAACGTTTAGAATTTATTTAAAGTCATGTTGTATGCCAAGGAAATGAGTATAACACTACTTACCGGGTGTTTGAGATTGCTTATAAAAATAATTTATTGGCTTATTCCTGTGTGATACCGGTAATAAACATTTTTGAATGTTTGGATAAACAACTTATACCGGTGTCAAACAGATAATAAGAAGTTTTTGAAAAAGTTAAACCCTTATAACTTATAATAAATTAATAAATGTTTTTATAAAAAACATAAATTATTTCAAATAAACTATCCCAAAAAAACCTCTTTAAAAAATTATCTTGTAAATTATAATAAAAAATGGAAAGCCCTCTTACCAATTTGGGGTTGTAGTAGCATGTTCCATAGAAACATGGGATTGCTTACTCTCTATGCTGCCTTCCCCACTCTTTGTCAGCGGCAACTAAAACCCTCCTCCTTCCAACAACCATTGCTTCTAAAACCCTACTGCTTCAATCAATCACAATCAGCAGCCATGAATTCCCCCCTCGAAGAATCCGACGTCGGGATCTCCTTCTACATATCCCCTCTCCCTGGTTTTCGAGGCATTCTCAAGCAAAGGTCTCATCTTTCTCTTTCATTTCATGCAGCATTTGAGTTCGTATAACTTTCCATCGTCTGGAGGTCTTTCTCTTTATTGTGTAATCTAAAACGCAGAAGATGGTGATTTCTTTTACGCTTTGATCTCTAAGGTTAAAGGGTAGTTTAAAGCCGTAAGGTTGATGATAATTTTATATTGTGATAATTACATTAGTGTTTACGACAGATACTCCCTCAATTTAAATGAAGAGTATGCACTTTGATTTTGTAGGTCAAAACCTGGTTCTTTAGAAACCAAAATTGAACCAGACATTTTTAGTTTTGTAACTTCAAAGTGCTCTAGTGTTAACGGTTTTTTTTGTGGTTTAATGTGGTTGTGACATTTTTTTCTTCAACCATAACGTTCCTTTCGTATCAATTTTGACATTGGAAATAGTTTTATTCGACTTTCAAAAGTCGATTCCGGACGTGGGGAAAGGAGGGTATGCTGCATTACTCTATGTTTTTCTCGAAACACATGGGAACAATCAGGGGTTGGAACTTCTACTTTCGGCCCATTGTTGCACCCTTTCTAAGTGTGTGAATTGAGATTAGCATTTTTTTACCACTTGAGCAAGCCTGTTGGCTACAACACTCTTAAATTTGTAAAGAATCATTAGTGCTTGTGCTCATGTGTTTTACTAATTCAACTGGATTATCTGAACTGCTTAAAATTTTGTTCAGCTGCTTATTCAGGCTGTAGAATTNTTAGTGCTTGTGCTCATGTGTTTTACTAATTCAACTGGATTATCTGAACTGCTTAAAATTTTGTTCAGCTGCTTATTCAGGCTGTAGAATTTGTTCTTGATATAATTTTTAGAACTTCTATTTGGTAACTAAACGGAATTTTATGCTTTTGATATCTTTCATGTCTACAGGTATTGTGACTTTGTAGTCAATGAAGTAGATTTGGATGGAAATGTTGTTCATTTGACCTCCTTAGATGCGCCAGCAGAGGTCTTTTAGTGTCTTTTATCATCTAACATACCGTTATTTGTATTCTCATTTGCATTGTGTTTTGATAATGAATGTTTTTAATGAATCAGCCAACAGAGGAACATAAAACGAAGATGCCAGATCAACTGAAAGGTGATCAGGGTGCTGAAATCGAATTGTTTAGAGATCTAGTTGGTGACTCTGATGCCAACTCTCTGAAGGAATTTATAGATAAAATTAATTCAGATGTTGAAGATGGAGCTACATCCATTGTTCTTTCTCCAAGTTCTGATAAAGTCCACCGCACGGTAGAAATTTCTTTTCTCAATCTTTCCTTCGAGGAACTATAAATGTGCCTGATGTGTATCTGCATATTTATCATTTAATAGCAAGTGTATTTTGTTAACTATTTCCACCCTCCAGGCAGTACATAACTTTTTCAAAGAAAGACTCAAGTTCTTGGTTACCGACACAGTAGATGGACCTGATCCCTCGTCAAAATGCATCCGCGTAAGACTGAATTCAGGAGAGGATAATGGCAGAGGCCAAGGTTCTAAGAAGCGGAAAGGCAGAGGCGAGACCCCTTATGACAGTCGAGGTTCAGATCATTGGCCCGAGCATCTTGGAAAGTTCCTTAGGTAATGGGAAAATGATGTCCATCTTTAAACTGTGCTTAGAAAAAAGAGTTTAAAAATGTTGTTCAGCAAACCCTCCATTCTGCACACACCTCCATTCATGTAATATCTGCTATCTGTTAAATATGTATAATTATTTGACACCTATTGGGCTCGTAGCAAGTTGATATTTGAAATGAATCTGATTTCTGCATGAAGCTTTCTTTATTTTAAATAAAATAAGCATCAACCGGGTCTCATTTATCTCTTTAACATTTGTAAATGTTTTCCAATATTCATATTCAGGTTCCATCTTTGCAAGGAAAACAAGGATACACAAGAGGCATTAGGGGTGATTGGAAAGATGCTTGGCATTCAGGTGGTTATTGTTAACATAATGCTCATACACCATTTTAGGGTAATCCAATGGAATTGGAGGAAAACAATAGTTTTTCCATATACCTTTTTAAACAATCAGCTTCTTGGGGGTTTTTATCTACCATCACCATATATTAGTCCTTTCATCCCATATAAGTTGCAACACTTGCCTCTTTTAGGATGTCCCATGAAAATTGTAAAATTTCAACTTTTCATGTTAAAATGGTTGTTTGCCCATCATAAACATTATTTAAAGTTCCTCTATTTGATTTTTACCGAAGGTTGTCAAACAATTTCTAAACTTTGTGCCAAGTGACAAGTTGCAATTTTCACAATTTTTCTGGGACAGAGGGAGTACTTATTTTCTCTTTTTTAGGTTTCTATAGGATCCATCTGTTGTAGTGAACACTTGCAGCTATTAATATTTTCTTTTACAGCCAAGGTCATTTGGATTTTCTGGTACGAAAGATAAACGTGCAGTAACAACTCAAAGGGTAACTATATTTTCTGCTGGGTACTTGTCGCATAATCTATGTTAATATACGTACATGCATACACAAACATGCAAGCCAATTATGAGTGAGTGATGAATTATTGGTCAGTAATTAACTTTCACATTAGGTCTTGTTGAGCTGTTTATCTTAACTCAATATATTTCTATGCATCTTGAGCTTCAAATTCACTAGTTTATAGTTTTAATTTACTTTTGCTATTTACAGACCTTAATGATGACATAAATTGTGATACAATATTTTCCCTTTTTTCTTTTTGTTCAGATCTTATGATATGATCTCATAGAGCTCTTTAAGGATTCGAATATGCAAAAACAATTGATAGCTTATACTTCTTTCATAGAAGTAATGAAAATATTTATTAGCATTATATGAAACTAGAATGATCAGATGCGTCTTACATCCCACATTATATACATTGTGTGTATGATAATTCAAGTTAACTTAGCTAATCCATGGTGCCATATACCCTGGCTGGTTATATGTATTCATTTATTAATTGTTGTCCTTAGCCAGACTTGTAGTTCAACCTCCAACAATAATATCTTAACTATTTTTGACTTGTTAATTTTTGAATTTTATCTTGCGCTTCCAACAATTTCTTTATCACCAATTTAACATTGCTGTAAACAAAGCAGTTTCTACATTGTGCATTGTAGACCCAATGAAGTTCTCCTAGTTTATCTCCTACTGAACCTATTTTCTTCATCTTTCATGGGATTAATGTGATTGTTTTCTCTAGTTGGGCCTCTAGATTAAGGTGTAGTAGGTCAAGAAGGATAAGGTTACTCATAATGAGGATATGTTTTCCTTGAACGAAGAAACGGAAGACCGAACAGCAATCTGCAAATTCATCCTGCAATTCCCAGAAAAGTGAAGTTACTGTTACCAGGATCCAAAAGGAAGACATCCAAACAACTTCATCCAAGAGAAAAGGAATGAGTTGATCCCTGCATTCCTCTAAAAGTAAAAAAAAACACCGTCACCATGACAATAACAGATCACCAAAGTATCTGTACATCTCATAAATTCTTTCAGAAATAATTATACAAGATAAAGCATGCAATAGTACCGAGGTAGCACTCTGCTTTCACTACATTGTTTGTTGTATGATCATTGTGTTCTTAAGGCGTGTTCACTTCAGTTGATGTCCATTTAAGTGAGTAACAATTTTTATTTTTCTTTTAATGTTAGTAGTATCATTGTGTCTTTCAGTGTAGCGCTTGATGTCTTTGTTATGGATTAGCATGAAAGTCCTTTCAGATATGTACCAGGATATCCCTTTAGCTATATCTTCACTTCTTATCACAGGTGTACACACTTGACAATATACATATTCTGCAACTCTTATTCTTGATACCACATGGTCATGACTTTGGTGAGTCCTCTATTCCTTTCACCTATGATAGTTCCTTACTTAGCCTATGCTACCTAACCTGGTACTTAAGGAAGCATGAGAACAGGTGCATCACTGCATCTGTATTGGCCAATGGGTGCATGGGTCAAAACATTTCTTTGGTATGAGGTGTGTGTAAAACATCGTGGAACAGACTAAAAGATTTGCCTGATTTGGGTAAGTGTGAGTCACATTTGTTTACACAAATATCTTTAGATGAAAAACATTTCTAATAAATAAAAATTATCAAAGTAATTAAACCAATAACTACATAATCCTTAAAGTACTTGTTGATCAAACTCTATTAGGTTCAGCCTACAAACACATAAGCTTTAGGCTTCTAAATATTGAGAAAAGCTAAAAAAGAAACAACAAAGAAAGGAGGCATGCAAAAAGAGAAGCTGATGAGATAAGTACATAAGAATAAGAAAATAAAGATGAGTATGTTGGAGAGAAGTAGAAAGCAGAGCATTCTATTGCTTAGATAGTAGGAGCATAAATATTTATGTTTATATTACCATAGATATAGGATGTCCAAGAATTTGAAGTCTTTTCCTTTCTGGATATGGAGATGTTTGAGCCTTCAAACAATAGTTTAAATGATAAAAAAGAGAGCCAAAGCCTCCATATAAACCAGTTGCGCTACATCCTAGCTTCACAGGCGTGACACCATTTTCTCCAAGTGATTTGTTGATTACAATAAATGTGTACCCACCTGTGCATGGCCTTCCCAACTCAACCACCTGCACTCAATTCACACCCATTGTGGATACGACATCCTTAGCTGAAGCACTCAAGCATATAGTTGTTAAAAGTGCGCCTGAGGCGCGCCTAAGCTCTGAGGCTCAAGGTCTTGGGCCTTTTTAAAGTCGAGGCTCAGCGTATTCACAAGGCTCACTAAGGCACTGCGTCTTGAGCTCTTGGCTGAGGCGACTTGTGGGCCTAGGCACACCTCAATAAAGAGTTACTAAATACCTAGTCAAATCCTAATATTAAACAAGCTTTCTTATCTTCTCATCTGCTGGCTTCTTAGAAAAAGAGTTTTAAATATATGACATACGTCAAACCCTAATATTAAATACCAAATCCTTAGAACTTCAAGCCTCCTCTATGAATACCTATACCTTACAACTAATCCTTCACGGCTCACGCTTTAAACTTTTCTCTCTTCCACCTCTACGAAGTACTGTTTGTTTCTGCATTGGAGGCTTGTGGCTGCATATTTGAGTTGTGTGTAACTCTGTGTGTGTGTATATATATCTATATTGATAAGATGCACATTGCATTCCTGAGGCCGACACCTCGCTTCTAAGCCCCAGGTTGCGTCTAAGTGCGCCTTGAGCATTTAACAACTTTGCTCAAGCATTGGTGCTTCCTTCTTGTTCCTTACTCTACTCCTTAACCACATTTTGTTGGCGATTTTCTTGTTCCACCTATTTCCATGCGCAAGGACACTCATCATTCTAACTAAACATCCCATCCAACATTATATTGCCTATGTTACACTTCTTCTCGAGCTAATCATGCATGAAGCTACCTGCTACTTGCCAACTAGAAAGAAGAATTCTCAGTCATGGTAATTATCTATCACTTTGTCTATTCTTCAAGGAGAGGCGTTACTTACCAAGGAAGCATTGACATTTTATCTCATCAATACTTGGTTTTTCAGAAGATGATCATCTGACCTACATGCAACATGGGGAAGATTGCCGTATAGAGATACTATATTTTAAGAATCTTCCAGCAACACTTCAGCATCCATGCCAATATAAATCCCATGTGGGAGTTGAATGCATTTTGGAAGAAAATACTTGGGGTACAGGGTGCCATAAACTTGTTCCTGAAGACGCTACATGAGTATTCTTAATAAATGTCATTTTTAACAAGTATTAGAGTACAAGTAGGTCTATTATAGAGCATAGGCTACTCTACATTGTTGGTGTGATGGTGTCAATGTACACTTGAGAAGAAGAAACAAGCATTGACAACTCTCTTCTTACTCTAGTGCAAAGTCATAAATAATGTGTCTTGGCATGTCTATTGTGAGTGACGTGCGTCCTCTAAAGCTTTTCATATTACATTGTGAAAATATATTAATCATTCAAATAAAAAATAATGAATCTTTCACCGCGATACCTAGTATAGAGGTTGACTGCCATTTGGTGTATAAGTGCAACTACGTTGTCGGAACTGCCACTGGCAATGTCTTTGTCGACTCCACAAGCCTGTCTACTTTACTTAACACTGATATATTGAGGGGCCTTACTTCAGTAATTCTATGTTCTTTCCTAAGCCAAATGTTCACAACTGTCAACGAGAGAACATCTTTGGCAAGACCACTATGGCTTACCTTATATGTTCTTCACAAACATTAGTTATGCTTATAGACCAATGGAAGTATTGCTCATTGCTGATCCAATACCATGCTTATGTTGGCACTAGCATACGATGTTAGTAAACTTTGACAACCAGTAGAGTGGTTTATGTAGATGGTTTTTGCAGACATTAGTCATCTCAGAAACAGGAATATGGTTCACTGGTCCAACAAATATAGGTAATCTGACTTCAGCATTTTTTAGATTATGGGCAAAATGGCATGTTAACATCACCGGTGCAGCCTTTTTTGCTGTCAATGAATAACACCTGTAGGTGGCATGATGGTCTTTCGTATATTCTTTCAATACACATTAATTAAGCTTGTAGAATATAAAATGTTCCTGACTGTTGGCAACTGGCACAAAGCATGCTAACAGAGTGGAATTCGAGAGATGTTTTTTTTTGGCAGATGGCAATAATCTCATAGATGGGAATTATGACTTGCTTCTAATCCAATCCAGTACCACATTATAGTGATGATTTACTCCCAAGTAAAAAGGATACACTTGAATTTTCAAATCCTTTGCTATGGAGGCATTATCACTTTAGCTTATTATTAGGCACATTTAGTTATTCCTTAGCTGTTTTTTCTACTGCCCTTTTTGTCTGTGCACTTGTGATACTGTTAGTCGTAAACTGTAGTGTGTCGTACATCAGTGGTATGTGTCTTAAGGATCTATGTTTGAGATTTTATAGGATATAGGTGTATCTTTGGTAAAAATATTGGAACATATTACTCTTCCTCTCTCAATGATGTCGTACAATTTTGGCATACTTAACGTTGCAGGTCACTGTATTCAAACAGCGTGCAAATAAAGTGGCTAGTCTAAATAAAAGATTGATTGGAATTAAAATCGGTGACTTTTGGTAAGTGCACTAAGTTTAAAAACTCTTAGCATCTATGATCAATCTTTACGGTAACACATGGATGCTGGATGTTGTCACTATGTTGTATGTAGTTATGTTAATGAAGGGCTTCTTCTTGGTCAGCTCCATGGAAACCGATTCACAATCACATTGAGGTTTGAGCGTGACTGCATAAGATTCATTTATGATAGTTAAATTCACTTTTTTATTTTATTTTGGAAGGCAATACACCATATGGAATTGTGGTTGTTTGTTGGTGCGTAAAATGCGACATACTCTTTGTTTCTTACTTTCATTATCTTATCCCTTATTCTGCATATGTGTATACGTTTCTGTAGGGGGGTGGTTGCAGATTCGGAGGATACTGTAAAAGCAGCTGCAGATGCTTTAGGAAAGCATGGCTTCATAAACTATTTTGGCATGCAGGTACCATTGCGCTCAACACCAGAGCACCCTTTCCTGTAACATTCTTTTATTCTCTGTACGATGCGATGGATATAGCCTCAGCTCTACAGTATATCCTCAACTCTACAGTTAATTACTTTTCCTTTGAATTTTCTTGAATTCCTCTAGAAGGCCTACTTGTATGAACTATGGTAAGTTGTTGCTACATTTATCACAATAAATGAACTCAAATCTTTAGGGAAGCATTGGAACATCATTGGACTGTTGCCATTGGAAATGTGCTATATATTTGTGCGCTTTAGCATATATGCAAGGTCCACAAGTCTCATGACAACCAGAAATCCTTAAACAAAGAAACTCATTGCGGGAAAACTCAACTTTTGGTATTTGAGCTTTGTTGTTGTACCAGTTTGGTGACTGAACTTGAAATTTTTACGATTGAGCAATTGTGCAAAACTATATTTTACCACTCACTATGTCAACGTCAAGGTTTCTCCAAAATTTGATGTAAATGCCGACTTGTCAAAGAATAGAGGCCAATTGTTAAAGTGTAACTTGAAGGGCTATAAGCATATCGAAAAAAAGAATACCCAAAACTTTTCCTACTGCACCTGCTTGCACCTGCTTCAGTTATTTGTTGTCTTCCTCACTTCACCGTGTTGCAATGCAATGATCACTGAAAATTAACATAATACCAAGTTTCCCTTTGCCAATTACTCAGTTGAATCGCACTGTAACAACTATTCTAAGAAATTAGAAAATCTACAGCTCGGTTTAAGATGGCGGAATCTTGGCCAAATTGGTGTTTTATTCAGTGAAAATGAGGGATATATCTGATTTTTCCAAGAGTCCATGAGGATGCCAAGCATAGTGATTGATTAAACCATGAAATAGTAAACAGAAGGAAGTAGCGTCACTACTTTATACGTGTACGTATCAACCACAATGCAGTTGTGGGAGGGAGTAATTTCTGTACATATACACTTATGGTCTCTGTGTTTACATATACAACCTGTGTGTCTATGTATACATATGTATATGTGTAATGATAATATTGTTTAACGACCTAACTCTAGTTATTTTTTTTACTTACAACATCTTTGTTTGCCATGTCAGATATTTCATCGATTTTGAATTGAGTAGAATCACTTGATTTGTAAAAACAGTTTGACAAAATTACTAAGTTGAGAATAGGTGGAGTTGAATCACCATGCCATAGAGCTTTTAATTATGAAGACATGGTTTTCCTAGTTTTACCATCTTGGCCAGTTAGTGAATATTTCAATTAGCGAGTCATGTGGGTTTGCCCTTTTTAACTTGTTATGCAAATCCATTTATTGTATCTGGTTTAGAAAAAAGATGATTGATTCTATGGATTATGAAACAGCGATTTGGCACTGGTTCTGTGCCTACTCACCTTATTGGTTCTAAACTACTTCGAGGAGAATGGAAAGCCGCAGTCAGCGTTATTCTTGATCCAAGGGATGGTGATATCCTTTGATTTCTGACAATTGTGCTTGCAATATGCATTGTCAATTTATAGCAATGATATTGAGAAAGAAACCTCATGATTATTTGTTTTCCTTAATATAAGTTTTTGGACACAAAAGGATGACATAAGGAGGATTCGGGATTATTACAAGGAAAGTGAAGATATTGACGAGACCTTGAGACAATTACCTCGTTATCTTGTAGCTGAAAGGGCCATAGTAAGTTGCAAACCTTTTCATTCATATATTTCTTGTTGATTCCCTTTCATACATTAATTACCAATAAGTATTTTCTAAACAATGAAGTTCATATACTTTCCTTGAAAATATTATGTAGAATTATGAGGCATTCTCGGACTAAAAAAATCAATTTCAGCCTTAGGGTATTCTACGTAATGACACTACCAAATACTCATGACAACTACGATTTGTTGATTCCCATGTTATTGCTACAGATCAAGCATATATGCTGCATGACTTAAAGCATGACCACAACACTATAAATGTCAAAATTAATATTAACACCCTTCTATTAAGTATTATCAAGATTAGAAGGACATGTATGGAATATCAATATGACTACAGACAAGCTGTAATGGCCTGCTATCAGGGACGGAGCCAGAAAGTCAAGTGAGGGTGAGCCTAATTTAATTATGTAAATATTATGCATATATGCAAAGATATTATATTGATGAAAGGATTGTAAAAAAAATACATGAAAGAGTGAAACTTCATGATTTCGAGGTTGGCAAAACCCTTTTAGAAGATATGCTTTTCGAACTTCATCTCAAATTTTAGGATTGGAAAAGAAAACAATATCTACGGAGGATCGGCCAATTGTTATCCTAATAAACCACAAAATTTTGGTTATTGGGTTTTCAGGTTAAACAATTTCGTTAACTATACTTGGTTTGGTTCAATTATTTTTTTACGGGTATTTGATTAAATCGAATAAGCAGAATAGGCCAATATAAAATTATCTTTTTATACTTTATACTTAATAAACTTTCTTCAAAATTAATTCAAATAATATTCATCATGTAACTCATTGGTAACCAATTTTCATCTTTTCATAGAAGAAATGCTGTAATGGAAAGAGAACCAAGACTTGTAATTGAGTTCTTTTCCTTTTTCATTTTTCTTTATGGATTTTTATTTCTTTCTTCCTGTCGTTTTAATCAGACTGTTTGTATAGCTTGGCAACTATCATTTCATGCATTTGTATTAACTTCTGTTTTAACTTTGGTATCAGTTGCAGTGTTTGAAAAAGTGTCCAGGGAACTACTTGCAAGCTCTGAAAGCTGTACCTAGGACCCTTAGAATGATGTAAGTACTATTTTTGTTACCACCATCGAAATTACTAGATAGCATATAAGTATGCTCTTTTAGGTGCTGAAAACCGTTCTATTTTGTAGTTATGTGGTATTAATTTTTTTTCTTTATACTTGCATCTTTTATGCAAAATTTGCTTGGATCTTTTAAAGGAAGTAGGGCATATGGGCATATGTGTTGATGCATGTACAACCTTCGGACATAGCTATCCACAAGGATATATTTTCAAGCTCTAAATCACACATCTAGGTGAGATAAACTTGGTAATTGTGTGTATTGTATATCGATTACAATCAGGGATATATATAAGAGATACATTTACACTCTAGATCCTCTAATATAGTTATATATATATATATATATATATATATATATCACACTTAATTGTCTAATATTCCCCTGCAAGCTAAGGCCGGGGAGCGACCTGTAGCTTGGACCGTAATAGGAGAAACCGTTGTGAAGGTAGCGGCTTGGTGAACACGTCTGCAATCTGATCATGTGTAGATATAAACTGAACTGAAAGCTTCCGTTGCGCAACCATTTCTCGAACAAAGTGAAAGTCAACTTCTACATGCTTGGTACGGGCATGAAAGACAGGATTAGCTGAAAGATACGTAGCACCTTGGTTTAAAAATGCGCGCATTATGCGTTGTGATGCGCGATGCGCTGAAGAAAACGCATCAAAGGGTCTGATGCGTTGCGATTCCATGATGCGATCGCATCACCTACGCATCACACGATGCGTGCATCACTTATGCATCAGCGCATCATGTATGTTGCGTTTTTGGGCTCCCTTTTTCAGTTTTTAGTTGGGCTTCTTAGTTAAGTAAAATAGAACGTGAGACTGTTAGCGACCTAATAGAAGAAGCCGACAACGAAGAAGTAGAAGTAGCACTGTGAGAGAACGTGAGACTGTTGGGGAGTATTAGTTGGTCACTTGGTTGGTCATTTAGTTTAGGTATTGGGACTATTAGACATTTACTTGTGTAATTGTGTTCTTCATGGTAGTAGTTTGTGTGTTCTGTACTTTTGTTATTCCGATTCACGAACTTTTAAGATTCTAATGCCACTTTTTTAACTACTTTATGTTATAAATGAATTATTTTGATAGGTAAGTATTTTTAAGGTAGAAATTGATATGTAGAATTAATTTATAAATATTTTTTGAATACCGGGCGCATCACACATCACGCATCGGCTTCCGGGACCCTTAACGCATTGGACCGCATTGCGCTTTTTAAAACCAAGCGTAGCACCAAGATTATCACACCATAAGGTAGGAACCGACTTCACAGAACCTGGAGTTCGCGCAGTAGTGTTTGGAGCCATGTGAGCTTAGCAACAGTATCGGCTAGAGCCTTGTATTCAGACTCTGTTGATGACCGAGAGACAKTCCTTTGTTTTCGTGCAGACCATGATACTAGGTTTGAACCAAGATAGATAGCATATCCCCCAGTGGATCGATGGTCGTCAGGGCAACCAGCCCAGTCAGCATCGGAGAAGCCAGTCAGGGAGTTGTAAGCAGAATCGGTGTAGGCATGAATGATTGTGCCTGAATCATGCATGATTCGTAAACCATAGTCAGCAGTGCCCTGCAATTAACGAAGAATTCATTTGACTGCCGTCCAATGATTTTCAGTGGGGACTGCATAAATTGGCAGACTTTGTTGACCGCGAAAGTAATATCCGGACGAGACAATATCACATACTGAAGGGCACCCACAATTTGGCGGTATCCGGATCAACAAACATAACGCTATCACCAAGAGCAAGATTAGCATTAGTGGTCATAAGAGATGAAGTCGGTTTAGCATTAGACACGCCTGCGCGTTGCAAGAGTTCAAGGATGTATTTTCATTGTGATAGAATCATATCATGACCCTGACTGGTTACTTCAATACCGTGAAAATAAGACAAGCGACCCATATCTTGAACAACAAAAGATTGGCTAAGACGTACCACTTTGTCAATAGCCTCCGGGTTGTTTCCTGTCAAAAGAATGTCATCAACATAGACTAGCATGTACAAAATGGTACCCCTGTGGGAGTAAATAAACAAGGAAGGGTCCGTTTTGGAGCCCTGAAAGCGAAGAGAATGAAGGACCGTAGAAAATCGATGAAACCATGCTCTAGGGGCCTGCTTTAATTCATATAAGGATTTGTGAAGTAGGCAAACATGATCGAGTTTGTCCGGGTCAACGAACCCTTGTGGCTGTTGCAAATAAACTGTCTCGTTGAGATCACCATGTAGGAAGGCATTTTTCACATCAAGTTGCCTTAAGGACCATTTCTGTGTTGCGGCCAGAGATAGAACAACACGTACGGTGGTTGATTTGACCATGGGACTGAACGTCTCCTGATAATCAATGTCTGGTTGCTGCCGAAACCCTTTGGCTACTAGTCGTGCCTTGTAACGTTCTATTGCCCCTGTTTAGTCTCTTTTTAATTTGTATGCCCACTTGCAATCAACTACGTTGGAATTTGGAACGCGTGGTACTAATGTCCAAGTACTATTCTGCATCAGCGCCGAATACTCGTCAGCCATGGCAGTACGCCACTGAGGGTACCTGTTAGCAATAGTAAAGGTGGTCGGTTCGGTRTCAGGTGAAGGATGATGGGTATGGTATGAGGAGGCATTGTAAGGTTTGGTTTGTTTAGGATTAGGGCGTAGGTTGGGTGGTCGAGTACGGGTGGGTTGTTCGGTGGTAGAGGAGGGGGGGTAGTGTAGGCTGCGGTGGTGGTTCAGTGATTATGGAACGACGGTGATAAGTGTGGATAAGGGGTGGTTGGGCCGTAGGGTGGTCATTAGGAGGGGTGGTGGTAGGTGTTGTTTCTTGTGGGACAGTTTGCACTGTAGGTGTTGTGGAGGGTGTCGGTTCTGGTGGAGCAGAATGTTCATTAGGTCCTGTGGAGGATGAATAGGTGGGTGGGAGGTCAGATTTGGGATAGGTGGAGACGTAAGGATTTGGAGTGGTTGGAGAAGATGTTTGGAAAGGAAATGATTGTTCATTAAATCGAACATGACGGGCCACGTAAAGACGATCAGACTGTGGGTCTTAACACCGATAGCCATGATGAGCGGTGTTGTAACCAAGGAACACACAAGATGTAGAGCGGAAGTCAATTTTATGTTTATTGTATGGACAGAGATGAGGGTAGCATTGGCATCCAAAAACCCGAAGAAAGGTAAAATTGGGTTTGTGCTTGAACACATGTTCAAATGGTGAGGTGTTTTGAGTTGGTTCTGGATGACATTCGATTAATAAGATAGACTGTAGTGTCAAAAGAAAAATGCCAAAACCGTTGTGGAACATGGGATTGAGCAAGTAAAGTAAGACCGGTTTCAACAACATGTCGATGTCGTCGTTTAACAAAGCCATTTTGTTCGCTTGTATGGGGACATGAGAGCGATGGGTGATGCCGAGAGGAGAGAAGAATTGGGAGAGATTCCGAAACTCACCTCCCCAGTCGGTTTGGACAGATTTCAGTTTGGTTTGAAAATGCCTTTCAACCATCGCAAGGCTCTCTAACTAATCGATAGTAAAGAAACAATACACGCTTTCAAAAAAGAAACAATACACGCTTTCAAAAAAGGCTCTCTAACTAATCGATAAATGACGTAGTCTCATCCAGTAATTGGCCCAAAAGTGTTGTAAAGCACTACGGTCCTGATGTGGGAGAGAGTAAATAATATATAATACACACACACAACTGAAAAAGAAAAACTCATAGCATAAACTGATATAACCTGTATACACTTTCCAGCGGCATCCAACTCCTTCAGATCAGCTTCCTTTCAATCATTGCTTGCTTCTAAGAACATGTTGATATTGCTTGGCCATAGTGACTACATTTGGTTGCAGTGCATGATAGGAATAACTAGATGCAAATTTTACCTCATATGGTCTAGATACACCCCCTCCACTGGGTCATGCCATACAAGAATTCATAGGCGGAGTTAGAAACATGCCATCAACTACATTTTGTTTGAATTATGGAAACTCATATTGAATTATAAAAATATTCTGAAGGGTTAAAAATGCCACCAACTATCATCCAGAACTGGTGCTAATCCATTGTAGCCTTCTTCAATTTTTCTATATATGAGAGAAAATAGACTAGCGAATTTGATTTATTAGGCATATTTGCAAAATGGTTCATGGAACACTGCCTATGATGATGCCATGTAGAGAAGGTAGATGGTGTGTTAAGTATTCAAGCAATTTGTTCTTGTCAATATAGAATTGATTCTTGTTTCTTTCAGGTATGTGCACAGTTACCAAAGCTATCTGTGGAACCATGCTGCCAGCATGAGAGTACAGAAATATGGTATGAAACATCTTGTATATTAGGGTTTTGTTTCTGTTGCAGTTGGTTACCCACTAATTCCTTAATTATACTTATTTCAGGGACTGACAAAGTGGTGGTAGGGGATTTGGTCTATTGCAATGAGGAAAGTTCTAACGAAATTAAGCAAGTCCATGATTCTGACTATGAAGACATTGGGCACAATGATTCATCTGAGAATAACCATTTAGACGAGGCTGACCCACTTTCATCTGAAGGAAGTAGTAGCTCAGTAAAGGTCAGGGAATATTATGTCTAGACCAGGGGCCCAGTTTTAACATCTTAGCATCAAGATGACTGTCAACTGTTCAGTTAATAGTCATCTTTTTTGTGCATCATATCAGATCTCATCTTATACCAAATGCAGAAACTCTGTTTGGGTGAAATAGACATTTTGACAGTTTAATGATTTTGAGCAACTTTTCTTTTACTCGCTTAAGTGACATAACATTAGAAACAGTGTAATCTTGTATGGAAATTCTACATGGTAGTCCGTACTAGGGGAAAAAGTCCCTGAAAATTATGGAACTGTCAAAATTTCACTTCAATCACTAGAATGTTACGGCCCTGTAAGAATAACACGATTAATTTTGTCTTTCATGTATATCTTATAAGTACGGTTTTCTCAATTCTGGCCCTTGAACCATGGTTGTTATCTGTTCATTCTTCCTTTGCCTAGTGTCAAAGATCTCTTTTCAGAAATCCTTTTACTAGGGTATTAGAGCAGGTTAGCTCTTGATACGAACCCTAATCAGTGGCTGCCGTCCAAAACCAGCAGACGTCTTCATCTCTAAACCCTAGCCACCCTCTCATTTCTTCTTTGAAAACCATGGCTGTCACCTATCTTCTCTCTCCTAACCCTAGCCAGCACATATCTCGTCTTGTGGTGGGTTCTACTTCTGTTCTGATTGTGAACAATAACTAGTCCTTTTTTTTGATTAACTTGGATATCCAACCCGCTATGCGAGCCGACTAATCCCAGGGCGACCACCTGCTTTGCAGATAGCCCGGAGTCACCGCATTTGAACCTCCGTGGCCACAAGGGGATTTTTATCCCTCCTTGGATTTGAACTTGGGACCTCCAGGTACTTTTGACCTTTGGAGCCAAGCTCAAACCAATCAGGCACCACCCTTGTGGGTAATCACTAGTCTTTATCACATCCTGAAAAGGTCAATCACCAAAACATGTTGAAAATGTAAATTAAACGGCTACTGAAGGGCCCTAGGAGGGATTTTTAAACATTATTGTTGGGCTTAATTGTTGTATTCAAGTTTTATAGGGCTTATTTTGTAAATACCTTGAGAAGTCAACCTGTGACTTTCCCTTCCCTTCCCTGGTATAAATAGTTCACTTTGACTTTGTTAGTTTAACGCTTTGATAGATCATTAGCTTAACTGTGTGTTCTTAATGGTGTATCTGTTTCTCTCTCAATAAAACATTCGACGGATTTATTCCACATTATGATCTTGATATTCCTACTCTAGATTGTGTTATCATACTTGAATCTGGAACTCACAGTTACATGCTACAAGTCTGTGCTCGATTTGTTGGCTAGATACTTATGGAATGAGCTTGCAGTTTATGATTATCTTTGTTTGCTTGTTTACAGGTCATTAATGATGAAGACATTCTTTCGGGGAATTATACAGTTACTGACGTTGTCCTTCCATTGCCTGGGTAAGGATGAGCCACACACTTAACACTTTGTGTTCTTCAAACTTTTGAGATGTGGAATTTGGTGTAAGTATTTATTTTTCTACATTTGATGTGGCAGTTCAAGGGTAATTTACCCACAGAATGACATTGAACAATATTATCAAGATTTGGCCGACAAGGTGTGTTGTTTGTTTATATATACATCATGATTTTACTAGTTCACACAAGCTTTACATTACATATATGTGTTGTGATAGTTTTGGATAACCAAAAACATTAACAGCGGAAGCAAACAAAATCAAAAATCACACCTTCTAGAGATCTGGTTGCAATCCGATACAAGTAATAAAACAAACATAGAGGGTGATTGGAAATACCTTTTAGATGGAAGTGAAGAACCCAATAGCAAGATCCTCTCTATCGTGTTCACACTCCAAAGCTTCAATCGTTCGTAAACAACAAGAAATCACCTTTTTCTTCTCGTGCAATCCGAAAAAGCACCACATTTTATATTGATAATATGTGTGTGCTTTGTCGTTTTCGGCCACACCCTTGAGGAGAGGGTGTGGGCACTGTTTTCTAGAGGAGAGGAGAGGAGGAGCTCAAAGGTGAATTAGGTTTAGGGTTTAGGGATAAGCATCCTTTTATAAGGCCCAATCCAACTAAAACCTAACCATATTAGATTAAGGCCCAATCTTAATTAAGCCCAAATAGGTTTAGACTAATAACCAATTAGTTCCTCTAGTAATTAATTAACACTTTTAATTAATTACCCATTACACCCTTAAATATTATTTCTTGCTTTTACATTGATAAAACTTTGTATGCAACCCAATAGGCCCATGCATTTAACTATATCACTATTTTGTTATGTCTATAGGCATATCTCCAACAATATATATATATATATATACCTAATAAATATGTAACTTTGGGGACACGTGTCATATTTCTGTGCGACGGTTATTGATTATTCCCGCCTAAACATGTATCTAGACCCAATTTTCACTTACGGTTCAAATAGGTCTATTTAAGTGACATCTGCCCCTCTACATGTTTATTTTCCTGTTTTCGTGGTTTAACTGAATTTAACTCTGAAGTGGCCTCCAGACTTACAACATGACTCTGGGAAAATTCAAAGTTGTAAGTCTGAATTTAACTCTGGAGTGGTCATCAAAACCGTTCGGATTTTTGAAGCATTTTTCACAAAGCATTTTTAGCACGACCCCAGCCAGGGGGTGCCGCCCCTTGGACCCCGCCACCAGGGGCGCTGCCCCAGGACCTCCGTTGTTTAGGGGCTTCGCTCCAAAATCAAAATAAACTCAAACAAGTGTGCACTCCGCACCTTCCTTACATGTTCGATATTTATCATGATTACATTGGTCAACAATTTAATCACATTACACTTAAATGACATTAGTGATACAAATCGCCAACATGAAGTCATCAGATATTGGTTATTTCTCAGACTTACAACATAACTCTGAATTGTTCTGTTCCAAACTTAGTTATGTAGTTTATTCCCAGACTTAGAATACAACTCTGAACTCCTCTTCAGAGTTGAAGGTTAAAGTTCAGAGTTACGTTTCTGAGTTATAAGAAGTCAGAATTCTTGTGACTCAGAGTTATACTCGTAGATACTTTCTAGACTTAAAAGACAACTCTGAATTCCTCTTATTCAGAGTTAAGTCCAGAGTTATTTTCCAGCTTAACAATAGAACTCTAAATTCTTGTGTTTTAGAGTTAATGTTCAGAGTTAATGTCCAAGTTTTTCTCATTTAAAATACCCGGTGTAATACACGCGGTCGAACCTAGTACATATATATTAGATAATATACATATATGCAAATATTTAAAACAAAATGTTAAATAGAATGCAAAGATTATTTTTTGAACTTGTATTATGCACATGAGTATTATGTCTAACAATTAGTCAAGGGAGTGGAGCTTAGAGCTTTGAAGTTGTACATTAGTCAAGTACACTTGCTCTAATAACTTGCCTTTTGCATGTCGGGTTGACAAGGAAATGGGAACAGCAGCTTGAGCTGCTACTCCATTAGGTATAGGCACTTTCTAGAAGTGGAATCTTCTAGTACTTCCTATTTAACTCGAGATCGACGATCATAGCCAGAAGCATGTTGTAGAGAGCTCCAATATTGTACACAGATGGAATTTATCATAGTGAGCATAAGATCTTTTTCATAGGTTTTAGCATATACAAACCAAGGAATAGTACCTATTGAGGCCACCAATGTTATTTAAGGTCGGCAAACTTGGCAATCGGCTTCATTTTGGCCAAATCTAGCCAAAAAGACCATTTTACGTTTTGATTTACTTTTTGTTGTAAGAAATGAAGCATTGCATTGCCAGAATCCATGTTGTATATTTGAAAGAGGTTGACCACCTTGCTTCTCTCACGGTATAATCCTCTTCCCACCGAGAATGTCAACTAGCTTAAAGTTCTAGGGTTTGATTTACCAAACCCAAAAACATAACTAGAAACTTACTTTTATGAAGTACAACTGACCATGCAGTGTGTATGATGTGTACTTTGTGCATTGCCACTTGTACATTATGCCACCTCTGCCTCCATTGCCACCACTTAAGATTTTTGCCTAAGTTAATGCGCTGTGTAGTAGAACTAGAAGGTGCAAATGCCTATGCATTCGTATCACAAGTATGTTGTGTCAACCAATAGAAAACCTTTTACTTTTTCTCCCTTCACAATATTTTGCAAGTCAACCAATTCATCAAACAAAGGTCAAATCTTGAAACAAAATGAAGATTCACCCTTTATTGATTTAATAGTGGGGAATAGGATGTAACAACCGAAAACTCAAAATGAACATTTCATAACCTTTTTCCAAACCGGCAAAAACAAATACTATCAAGTATAACCACTCAGCAAGATATCAAGAGTTGCAGTGGAAATAAAGTAATACTGCTGAGATCTATTACAAAATTAGAAATAGGTCTCTAGACGATCATCTAACTAGAAGAATGCTCCCTCACTTCAATCAACTAGCTCACACCTTTCCCTTGCTCTTGCTAGAGCTTTCAACATGGTACTTTCCTGAAAAGGTTTTTCAGTTTTATAAAAGCGAGGGTTAGACCAAAGGTCTAGTGAATTCCCTCTAACAAATGAGTAGATGAAACATTTCAATATAAGACTTAAAATGGTAATAGTATTGTACACACCCCAAAGCATAAACACCCATACCTGTTGCAACGGTAAAACACACTTGTAGTCATACACACTTGTGACAATTTGTTCAGGCTCACACGTGATCTTTATATAAGCTACATGAAACGAATTCATGTGCTTTGATCGGGTACACACTTCCCGTAGTTAAAAACATCAATATACACATTCACACTAAAATTCACACATAACCATAAACCATTTTCCAGATATTCAAAGCACACGGAGAGAGTAAAATCAATAATGATGTCAACTTAATTGGTAAGCATATGGTTGTCAAAGATAACGAGAGGAACTCACCCGGAATCCAAAGTCTTGAAGTACACACTTAGGCTATAACCACACCAACCGAACACCTGAGATTGAGTCATCCAAACGAGAAGTTAAAGCCTCAATTATACTCCCAATACATCACTATTAAACTCCCTAAGATGGTGACTCAACATACCACTCCAAACCACCCCTAAAATAGAAGACGAAGTTGGTGAAACAATAACTTACACGACTTGGCCTGCGGCCAAAGTTGTGGCGCTACCTGCACAGCTTTCTGATGCCTGCACAATCCTGCTCGATTTCCAGCACCCAAATCCAAAACCAAACTAGATATTGCAGCAATAATCAGGGACTAGAATCACACTAAAATGATAGAGAACTTTCAAACGAGCCTCTCTCCAAATCCAGCATTAGATTCAAATTAAAACTCTAAATTAATGGATCATCCACAAATCTTTAGGGCTCATGGCTAAATCTCATCCAATAACCATGGAAAATGATTATGGAATGAAATTAATCATAGAAACCAACCCCAATACCTAGCTCTCAATGAAGAAATGGATTTCTCTAATCCATATCATTCAATCATTATATTGAATCTTAAATCCCCCAAATATCAAATCATTAAAGGGATGAACATAGTAAGGGAAGGAGGATATTTACCTGAGATGGAGCTTCAAATCTCTTCCCATGATCTTCACTCTCTAGAATTTGCTCCTTTTCCCTCTTTCTTCCCCAAAATCGCACAGACACACCCTCTAGAGAGATTTCAGCCAAATGAAATGAGAAATGAGGAGATACGTAGTCCTTAAGTCCAGTATCTACACTTCAGTCCTCAACTTTACTCTCTTAACATTAACTATTTAATCTAAGAGTGAAACTTGGGTTATTACATAGGACCTAGTGTATCTCCACTTACTAGTTGTGGTTGTACTAGTAGCAATAGCAGTAGTGAGCATGGGTTTAAAACCTTTCTCTTCTGTCATCTCACATCTGTTTCAATTTCATCCCTCTTCTGCAAAATTCAGAATTTGATTTTATTCTGTTAAATTATATAAAATTTTTGTTGGATAAAATATTAGAGAAACAAATAAAAGTAGAATGGGGGAAACTAGGAAGAGGTTTTAGTTATATATCTTTCTATTGCATATCCATCATGAGTTTTATGCAACTCAAAAGAATAAATTCGATTAGGGTTGTGCGTATTGCGTGTGTAACGTTTGTCCTAACAATCCATTGAACCTTTAGCCTTTGTAATTAACTTCCTAAGTTCAGGCTTTTAAATTTCTCCATTTTTTAACTTATAAACTAAATTAGTTGGCAATCAATTTTATGAGATTTTAGTTATTTTCTTTTTCGGTTTTCCTAAAAGTGGAGTAGGAAGAGGTAGTGAAATATTCGAATCTTCAACTAGGTTTTTCTTTATTTAGGTGCTACAATGTTTACAAGTACAATGAGATTAATATATATAGACAAACATAATTAGGGTTATCTCCTAATCAAGGAAACTAGGGTAGAGACTAGGTCCGGCTCCTTTTGGGCTAGGGCCGGCTCCTTACTTTATGCCTCCTCCCTTTTGTCTAACTTAGTAGGCCGAAGCCTACATTCCAACAATCTCCCACTTGGAGGCTTCGAAACACGTTCACCTGCACTCCTCTGAACGTATGTAAACACCAACCGAGCTTGAGCTCCCCTAGTTGCCACCTGCCTTCTCAACWTTATTCCTGAAGGCCAGCTGAAGTCATACAGAACTTCAGCTTATCCAGCGTCACAAACTTGGTGAACATGTCTGCTGGATTCTTTGCACCTGAGATATTCTTCAAGTTCATCGTACCATCACTGATCAGTCCTCTGACAA
>NW_020200780.1:96606-116266 GCF_001531365.2 Cynara cardunculus var. scolymus
TTTACAAGTACAATGAGATTAATATATATAGACAAACATAATTAGGGTTATCTCCTAATCAAGGAAACTAGGGTAGAGACTAGGGCCGGCTCCTTACTTTATGCCTCCTCCCTTTTGTCTAACTTAGTAGGCCGAAGCCTACATTCCAACATGGATGACTGCCAGCATTTAACTTTCTACAAATAGACGTCGCCTATATGTTTAATATATATGCATGATAGGGTTTCATGACTTGGCCCATCAAGAACTCTAGATATGAAAGCACCGATCCTCACCATGCTCCATGATCACGGCCCTTTGCTGCCAGCCACCAGCAGATTACGGCACCTGTGCATCTAACAGGTGGTGCACCACCACTGGTCAAACTCGATTGACCTAAATAAAAAAATAGTCATCTTGCCTGGCTTGTTCCAACTTCAGACAGCAAGTTTTTTGCAGGAGGGTTGTAGGACATGTTAACTTCTCTTTTGAGTTCTGAATCCCTTGTGTTGTTTTTTTCTCTTTATCTTTCATGAAAATATAACCTTTTGTTCCATGACAGGATGGTGTCAGCTTGACAGAGTGTCTACATAATGTCAAGTGAGTTAATTTTACTTAGTTTTTGCAAACATGATTTATGATATGGTATCCTGCAACTTAGGGGTGTAAATAGATTTCATATAAATTTGGATCATGATTCATAAAAGTCAGCCAATAACAGGAGATCCTTATCTCCTGTCGATCAGCTCATATTTTGTTAGATAGATTGTGTTTATCTCCTGTCAGTCAGCTCATAGTTTGTTAGATAGGTTGTGTTTATCTTTACTAGAATAAAGGCCTGGTTGTTAATGTCCTGGCTATAAAGTAGTCCTTATAATTCGTTTTTTTATTGATGAGAAATACAGATTAAAGCACAGAGAGAGAGAGAGAGAGACCTTCAATCTCTGGTTCATAAATTCTATATGGTATCAGAGCTTCTGATCCATTCCCTCTCTTCAAGTTATTCGAAAAACTTGATGATTAAGTACATCAATACCCGATGGTCAGTGAGGCAGAAAGTAGCACTCCAACAGACCAATCGTCCGTGATGTCTACTGTTGCACCCACACTTTCAGAAGGTTGGATTATTTCGATTACGGGACACAAACTCGAAGGCCACAATTTCAATCAATGGTCACATTCGGTGATGATTTTTGTAAGTGGAAAAGGAGAAGAAGATTACCTGACAGGAGCATCACTGCAACCAGCAGAAAATAGTCCAGAATTTTGAAAATGGAAGACTGAGAACGATATGGTAATGTCTTGGCTTTTAAACTCGATGACTAATGGAACTGGTGAGAATTTTTTGTACTACAAGACTGCCAAAGAAATATGGGAAGCGGCTTGAGACACATACTCCAACAAAGACAATGCTTCGGCAATCTTTGAAATAAAAGGAATCTTGCATGATATACGCTAAGAAGAACGATCTGTCACCGACTACTTCAACCTGCTAACACGCTACTGGCAACAACTAGATATGCTGGAAGATGTTACATGGAAGTGTGCTCAAGATGGGAACCAATACAAAGGAATCCTAGAAAGAGAAAGGATTTACGAGTTTCTTGGTTTAAACCAGAACCTCGATGAAGTTCGAGGGCGAATTTTAAGTTGCAAAGCTCTACCCAGTGTTTGAGAAGCATTCTCAGAGGCGCATTGAGAAGAAACAAGGAGGAAAGTCATGCTGGGATGTTCGGGCACTCAACCAAAGACTGAAGGATCAACATTAGCAGCCAACAGAAGACGTTGAGTCTATATCGAGGGAGTTATGGTTCGAGGAAACCACAGTGTGGTCCACGCAACTCTCTGATCATACTGCCCTAAATGCAAGGTTGAATGTAAGTGACTGGATCGTCGACTCTCTGATCATATGACCTGGAATAATAATTTTTTTCAGTGAAATACTGCCCAACACCACAAGAGCTACTGTCTACACAGCTGATGGTATGCTATCAGACTTAAAGGGTATAGGTTCAATAATCATTTCAAAGGATGTTACCCTTATTTCAGTTCTTTATGTTCCTAAGCATGCCTATAATTTGGTGTCTATCATCAAAATCATGAAAGATTTGAAGTGTATTACTAAGCTATCTCCAACCTTGAGTGAATTTCAGGACTCGAAGTCCGGGAGCACAATTGGCAGTTTTAAAGTGTGTGGAAACCTTTTCTTCCTAAAGACTGAACTCATGGTAAAACTACAAGAAGCTCAATTAGTGCCATTTCAGATTCGAGTCGAACCAAAGAATCTATTCATCTCTGGTCATAGATTAGGTCACCCAAATTTCATGTACTTGAAACGTTTATTTCCAAATTTAATCAATAAAAGTTCAGTTCCATTTCAATGTGAAATTTGCCAGTTGTCAAAACATACTCGCAGTTCATATCCAGCCCAACCATACAAGACGTCTCGTCCATTCCACTTGATTCACAGTGATGTGTAGGGACCATTCAGAATAAAAAAAATACAAAATCTCACTGGAGCTAGATGGTTCATCACATTCATTGATGATCACACTCGTCTCACTTGGGTCTACCTTATGAAAGAAAAATCAGAAGTATGACAGATATTCCAAGTCTTTCATAAAATGATCAAAAATCAGTTTCAAACCAAAATCCAAGTCTTGAAATCTGACAATGGGACTGATTTCTTTGAGTCGAATCTAGGGACATATCTCCATGATAATGGAATTATCCCTCTAAGTTCATGTCTTGGTACCCCACGACAAAACGGGGTTGCTGAGAGGAAAAACGGACATATCCTCGAAGTTGCACACTCCCTTCTGTTCACTACCAATGCCCCATCTCTATTTTGGGGAGATGTTGTCCTATCAGCTACTTACCTAATCAATCGAATGCCATCTAGAATTCTTAAGTTTCAAACATCTCACCAAACTCTTATGGTCACCTATCCTCACATTAGGTTCTTGTCAAAGATTCCATTCAAGGTCTTCGGATAGACATCCTTCATTCATATTCCATCATAAAAACGTAGTAAAGTTGAACCCAAATCCCTCTAGTGTATCTTTCTAGGTTATTCCAACAACTAAAGTGGCTACAAATGTTATTTCCTGTCACATAAATTCTATAATACAATGGATGTTACATTCTTCCAAGACCAACCATTTAATCCCAAATTAGCTATTCAAGGGGAGAAAGACTCATGAATATTGTTAAGAAATTACTAGAAATCTTTTAGAGAATTTGGATGCGTGAGGCAGAGAATTTTATTAGATGAGAAAAATGAAGTGTTCACAACACGATTAGGCCCAACTTATTTATAGGCTAAACAGAAAGAAAATAACAGACTAACTAAGCTAAGTCTACTAGAACTGAAGTCACACCACCCGACAAATCTCCACATTGACTTTAATTCTACAAAGATTCTACTTCCAGTTATCAATGTTTAGGAGATCTAAACAATGTCTGAACTTGTTTAAAGGAACAGGTTTAGTAAGTGCATCAGATGGGTTATCATCAGTCTTCACTTTCTTCACTTTAACTCTTCTTTCTGACCGTATGAAATGATAACGGACGTCTATGTGCTTTATTCTTTCATGATGCACCTGATCATTCGCAAGACAAATAGCACTTAAACTGTCACAAAAAATCACAGCTTGATCTTGATGAAATCCAAGATCTCCAAGCAGACCCTTCAACCATATTCTTTCCTTTGCAGCCTCTACAAGTGCCATATATTCAGCCTATGTTGAGGATAAAGCAACTGATTGCTGTAACGTTGCTTTCCAGCTTACTAAGGCATCTCCAACAGTGAACACATAACCCGTTAATGATCTTCAATTGTCAAGGTTAGCTGCATAATCTGAGTCTGAATACCCAGCAACAAAACTGTCTCCTTTTCCTCCATAAACGAGACCCGCATCAGCTGAACCCTTAAGATACTGAAAAGTATGTTTCACGGCAGCCCAATGTTCTTTTCCTTGACAAGCCGTATAGCGCGAAACGACACTAATGCTTGAATAAGGAACTCTGCTCATATACTCCACTTCATCTTCTGTTTGAGGAGACAAAGCCACCGATAACCTGAAATTTGCAGATGATGGAGTGCTCAAAGGCTTTGCCGAAGCCATACCAAACTGAGAAAGTATCTTCAAAATGCAACTTTTTTGTGACAAGAAAAGTTTATGTCTAGATCTGTCTCAAACTATTTCCATCCCAAGTATCTTTTTGAGCAGCCCCCAAATCTTTCATATCAAACTCAGAATTAAGGAGTTGTTTCAACCTCTTAATTTCAGCCTTATCTCAAGCAGCCACCAACATATCCATCCACATAAAGTAGCAAATGCACACGTGAACCATCAGCTACTTTCTTATGATATATGCAACAATCATAAGGGCTTCGATTAAAACCATGTTTCACCATAAAGTTGTCAAATCGCTTATACCACTGCCTCGGAGATTGCTTCAACCCGTAAAGCGATTTCTTGAGCTTACAAACATAATCTTCCTTTTCTTGAACCACAAATCCTTCCGGTTTACTCATAAATTTCTTCTTCAAGATCTCCATGCAAGAACGCTGTTTTAACATCCAACTGTTCCGATTCCAAATTTTGTTGTGCTACTAGTGCCAACAGCACTCGAATGGATGTATGACGCACCACCGGTGAGAAGATTTCATTATAATCAACCCCTTGCTCTTGGCTATAACTTCTAGCCGCCAAACGATCCTTAAATCTCATATTTTCAGCTCTTGGCAGCCCTTCTTTCCGCTTAAAATCCACTTACAGGTCACAACTTTTCTGCCTTGAGGTAATTTCACCAATTCCGAAGTCCTATTTTTGTGAAGGGACTCCATTTCTTCACTCATGGCTGCTATCCACACATCAGCCTCCCTTGTTGTGATTGCTTCTTTATAAGTAGACGGCTCAAAGAACTCCAATTCTTCAGTAACTTGTAACGCATAGGCCACCATGTCATCAAAACCATAATGAATCGGCCTACCAACTTGTCTTTGAGGCTTGTCTAACGCTATGGACCGAAATTCCATAGGCTGGTGCTGACTTTTGGACTCAACAGGTCCTGTTTGAGTTATGTTTCTACGTTGTCCAGAAACATTCTCACCCTCATCAGAATCATTTAACTCATGCTCCACCTGTTCGAAGATCCTCTCCTCTTGGTCTTTTGAAGTAGACGAATACCGTATGTCACGCAACATACTTCATCAAATATCACATCACGGCTGAGAATCACCTTTCTTTCATCAAGTGACCAGATTCTATACCCTTTTACTCCAGCACCATATCCCATAAACAACCCCTTCTTTGACCTTGGTTCCAACTTTCCTTCATTCACATGGTAGTACGAGGGCAGCCAAACACCTGTAAATTCGTGTAATCAGTTGGGTTACCTGGCCACATTTCAATAGGAGTTTTACAACCAATTACTGTTGCCAGAGACCTATTCACCAAGTAACAAACCGTGTTTAACGCCTCAGCTAAAAAACCTCTAGACAGCCCTGCATTTGACATCACACATCTAACTCTTTCTAGCAGCGTTCTATTCATCCTTTTGACCATTCCATTTTGCTGTGGAGTGTGCCTAACTGTTCGGTGCCTTGCAATCCCTTCATCTTTACATAACCGGTCAAACTCATTTGTACAAAATTCCAAACCGTTATCAGTTCGCAACCTCTTTATCTTCTTCCCAACTTGATTTTCAATGAGAACCTTCCATTTTTTGAACTTCTCAAACAACTCACTCTTACGTTTCATGATAAACACCCAAGTCATCCTAGAGTAATCGTCAACAATTGAGAGGAAATAACGGCCACCACCAAGAGAAGGAACCTGTGAAGGACCCCAACAATGAGCATGTAGATAGTCCAAAGTAGACTTGGAAATATGGACAACCTTTGAAAAACGCACTCTCCTTTGTTTTCCAAAGATACAATGCTCAGAAAAGCCTAGTTCAACAACTTTATGACCTCCAAGAAGTCCTTGCTGAGCATGAGCATGCCTTTCTCACTAACATGCCCCAGCCTCATGTGCTACAAGAGTGTCAAATCTGACTCGTTTTTATCAGAACTAAAGGCTGGTGATCGCACATACAAGGTACCTTTCTTGACTCGTTTCATCACCACTAATGCACCTTTAGAGACCTGAAGTACTCCTTTTTCACAGCTATACTTGAAACCTTTGGAATTTAAGGCTCCCAAAGAAACCAAATTCTTTTTCAAATCAGGTACGTGACGAACATCAGCCGAAGTTCTCACTACCCCGTCTTGCATTTTGATACTTACCGAATCTATTCCAGCAACATTACACGGAACGCCGTTCCCCATTAAAACACTTCCTGTTGCAACCTTTTCATAAGTATCAAACCAGGCCTTATTCGGTGTCATGTGAAACGAACACCCGCAGTCAAGAATCCACTCATCTTGCTGACTTTTAGAGTCGACTATTGAAAGAAGCAGATCAGCCTCTGAACCCCAATCATCTTTACCAACAACAGCAGATGCCTTCTCATTTCGTTTTGGACATTCATTTTTCCAATGTCCAAGATCACCACACCAGTGACATACATCTTTCGGGCTTGATCTCGATCTTCGACCCTTAGATCTTGATCGACTTCTGCCTTTCCACTTGCCTTTACCTTACTCTCGACCCTTTTCTCTACCTTCATTTACCACTGACAAGCCAACAGATTGGCTTTCAGTTCCATTTCCGGAAGCTTTATGGTGTAATTCTCATGAATGCAAACTTGATTGGACTTCTTCCAAAGTAATTGTGTCCCTTCCAACTACAAATGAGTTGACAAAATTTTCGTATGAGGGTGGCAATGAAACCAACAAAATGAGGGCAACATCCTCATCTTCAACCTTGACCTCAACATTCTTTAAATCCATAAGAATGGAGTTTAACTTGTCAAGATGTTTCTTCAATGGCATCCCCTCCATTTGAAGAGAAAATAATCTTTGCTTTAACGACAACTTGTTTGTTAAAGACTTTGTCATGTAGAGACTTTCAAGTTTCATTCATAAAGATGCGGCAGTCTCCTCACCTGTGACCTTGTAAATCACTTCATCGGCCAAGGACAATAGGATGGTGCTATGAGCCTTCTCATCTTGTTGATTAAACTCAGCGTCGGCCATATTTGCAGGTCTTTCACCAGCCAAGGGAGTCCAAATTCCTTGCTGTTTTAGGAGAGCTCTCATGTTAATTGCTATAAGCTAAAATTATTCTTCCCAGGAAACTTGTCGATCTTGATCATTTGTGGAGGCATCACCAAAATCTTGATTGATTCAAGAATAGTGCTTTCGATCACCAAAGGATGACCAATTCCAGTTGCCCTCCACCTAGAATTGAACACTAGTCGCCAATTGATCACCAATTACAATTGCCAGCCACCACTCGATCCACCAATTTCAATTGCCAGAATCCAATCGATCGCTAATTTCAGTTGCCAGAATCCAATCGATCGCTAATTTCATATACGCTTCTCTATCGTCAATTTCAAGATGTCGGTTCCCAATAGATTGCCAATTTCAATTCCAGAAACCAATCGATCGTCAATTTCAGATGCCGCTCCACCTTAATCCCGTTGCCTTGAATCGGACTTCAAGATTGACGCAATTGATAGCCAAGATTGCAATCGGAAGGAGCAATTTCAACAACAGGTCGTCTTGATCAATCGGAGAAGCAAGAATAATACAAAACCAACAGAAGCGTGTCTTTTTATCACTACACTCTGATACCAATTTGTTAAGAAATTACTAGAAATCTTTTAGAGAATTTGGATGTGTGAGGCAGAGAATTTTATTACATGAGAAAAATGAAGCGTTTACAACACGATTAGCCCCCACTTATTTATAGGTTAAACAGAAAGAAAATAACAGACTAACTAAACTAAGTCTACTAGAACTAAAGTCACACCACCCGACAAATATCATATTTGGGATGAAACTCCAAATCATCCTGCTGTCCCTGCTGTCCCGAATTCCTTTCTTCCAGCCTTTACGTAGAACACAAATAAAATTACAGCCCAAATACAGCCTCTTCTGAACAAAATCACAGCCCACTTCATTCTGTTGCCGAATTACCCAATTGAGAAACCTTGAAGGAAGTACTAGCATATTCTAGAAGACCAAAAGTCAGAGGGGATGAAGTGGAAAACACACACCACTGCCATGAGGCTGATCCGAATCACGAGCCAAGCCTGGAATCTTGCAAAGGTACCAATTTTCAACGTGATATCTCAGACAGTGATAAGGTTAGTGACGAACAGGATGATCTTTATGTCTCTATGGCATTGAAGAAAGGAAAACAATCGTGTACAACACATCCAGTCGGTAATTTTATTACGTACCAAGGCTTATCTGCCAGTAAGGCATTTGCAAATTCTCTATACTCCATACAAGTTCCAAAGAGTATACAATGTATACAAGAGGCTCTATAACATCCTGAATGGAAGGCAACAATTGACGAAGAAATGAATGCCCTCTTAAAATTAGCACTTGGGAATACTTAGACTTACCAATCAGAAAAAAACGGTTGGTTGTAAATGGGTGTTTACCGTGAAGTACAATGCAGATGGATCTATTTGGTAGATTCAAAGCGAGACTGGTGGCAAAGGGATTTTCACAAGCATATGTAGTTGACTATGGAGAAACGTTTGCACCTGTTGCTAAACTGAACTCTATAAAGGTATTGCTTTCTCTTGCAGCAAACGTAGATTGGCCATTATAGCAGCTTGATATAAAGAATGCTTTTCTTAACGGAGAACTAGAGTAAGAAGTTGTTTGGGATGAAGGCTTTGACATCGAAACATTTGAGTGTTTCGATTTAGAACCTTCTCCGTTAGTGATCTCATGATCGAGATTCTTAGATGTGGAARAACCCATTGTAGTATCGAACTAACACACACACACACCTTATAAGAATAAGGATGTAATTTAGGGAAGAATAGCAAATTGTATATATTGAAGAGAGTATGCCAACAAAGCAACCGATCAATGTATTTATACATGATGAATCGGTGCCAATATGATCATCACGTCGGTTGGCATGGGGTGCCATAACCGACGTCCATAACTCCTTAAGAAAACTACCTGCCAGTATTACATATGAGGTGTCCCATGACCCTCTTTATTTAAAACATAATTAAATAGTAATAAACCTATAATTAATCCTAAGTTTTGACATTTAATTTTTCCAACACTCCCTCCTAAATGTCAAAACATTTTGGACAGCTTTGAATCTTCGATCTTCACAGCACAACCACGAAATCTTCGTTTCCATCTGAATCATCGCTTGGGTCTTTGTCTTCTTCTGAATAATAGCCTTCTATGCTTGGATCCTCATCTTCTATTTCTTCCCCATCTAAGTCCTTGCAGCTTCTGGTTTGAATTGAAGTAGCGTTCCGGTCTTCCTGACCATTCCCTCCACCAACTGAGGTACCTACGCTCTTATCAGACGGACGTTCTGTTTTGTCTCGAACCCTGTCGGTCAACCTGCCGATCTTCTGATTCTTGATACTCGACCACTTTCCAAACCACTTCTGTGCAAAGATGAAATACTCATGTGGGTGCAATAGATAGTCAATGAATAACTTGTTGAATGCTTCACCGTAGCATTCCGGAAAGCCAAAACTCATCGCGATCTCGTTCCATTTATCTTCCACTGTAATGATTTCGTATCCTCCATATCCAATAATTAACTTGTAAAGATCAAATAAACAAACCTTCATACCAAATACCTTTGCTGGTAACATGATCTCTTCACCCTCTTTGATTTTAAAGACCCAACCTAGTGCCTCATTGAACTTCTTTGCGAAGAAATGCTTATTTTTATAAGCGATTTGATCATATTTAACCATGAACATAATCGTGGTAAAGTCATCAAGGGTTCTTATTTGAACTGGTACAAAATTCCCACGGATTTCAATCGTTTCTTCTTCGAGGAATGGTTTCTTCCCTTTGCCATCAGACTTCGAGTCTGGATTCAACGACCCTTGCTTGCGTTTCTTTTCCTCCTTGAGGTCGTCTTTCTTTTCTTTCTTATGGTCATCACACATGTGAGTAATTTTACATTTTAAATTACCACATCAACCTCGAACCCCTGGAGTATGAGTTGTTTCATACTCAAGACGTTGATGTTGATTTTCGGTATGAATGACATGTAGGGAATGCCATACGTTCTTTCATTTGTTTCTAAACTGATTTCACTGATGCCATGTACATGTATCGGGTCAAAGTGACGTTCTTCATCATTGATGAAGAAGCACCTTTTGAAACTGTCGAATATCTCCTTGGTAGGGGACATGTGCTTAGAAATCTTAGTGCTTACATACCAAACGGAATTCCATGACCCCGTGTCTGTTTCTTCGACCATATAGTCTCCATTTATGACGATCCTCTCTGTGTGTGTTTGTTGATAGGGCTGTAGCGGACCAAGCACTTGATTAGATTGATTGTCATGACTTGTTTCGGTTTTGACCGGCGTTTTACCGCTTGCCTTTGCATTAATCGGTTCGCTCTTCTTGGGCAGTCCTAGGCGAAATGCCCTTTTAACATGCAGCGATAACATGTTGGTCTTTTGATTCGTTTCTCATTATTTTCACAACCGCTGCTAGCACCGTAACGTGGATTAGCCAATTTCTCGCTTCCATGAGATCGAATATGAGTGTTGCGAAGTTGTTGGAGAGTCCTCATTGTTTTTCTCCGTCTTTGATCTTGCTTATGATTTTGATCCAACCGTTGGATCTGATACCATGTTCGGGATGAAGGCTTTGACATTGAAACATTTGAGTGTTTCGATTTAGAACCTTCTCCGTTAGTGATCTCATGATCGAGATTCTTAGATGTGGAAGAACCCATTGTAGTATCGAACTAACACACACACACACCTTATAAGAATAAGGATGTAATTTAGGGAAGAATAGCAAATTGTATATATTGAAGAGAGTATGTTCAACAAAGCAACCGATCAATGTATTTATACATGATGAATCGGTGCCAATATGATCATCACGTCGGTTGGGATGGGGTGCCATAACAGATGTCCATAACTCCTTAAGAAAACTACCTGCCAGCATTACATATGAGGTGTCCCATGACCCTCTTTATTTAAAACTTAATTAAATAGTAATAAACCTATAATTAATCCTAAATTTTGACATTTAATTTTCCCAACAAAAGTGTACATGGATGTGCCACCGGGAATCGCTACAAAAGAATCTTGGGAAAGGTTTATAGTCTGAAAAAAATCACTCTATGGGCTCAAACAGTCACCTAGAGCTTGGTTTGAGAGGCTAACTCAAATGGTGAAACACCATGGATTCATTCAATGTCAAATCGATCACAATGTGTTCATCAAAAGTTCATCAACAAGGAAGAAAGCCATCATGTTCGTGTATGTAGATGATATACTTTTGACTGGTGATGATGTGGAGGAGCTTGAGCATTTAAAGGATGTGCTTGCAAAGGAATTTGAGGTGAAAGATCTAGGGAGGCTCAAAGACTTTCTTGGAATGGAGGTTGCAAGATCCCACAAAGGAATCTTTATAACACAAAGAAAGTATACAATAGACCTTCTAAAAGAGACAGGGATGTTGGGTTGCAAACCAGTTTCAACACCTATGGATCCTCAAGGAAAGTATCAAATGAAAGATGGGAAACTGACTGATAAGGAAAGGTATCAAAGATTAGTTGGAAAACTAATTTACTTGTTACATACCCGACCGGACATCAGTTTCGCTGTTGGGATGGTGAGCAGGTACATGAACCAACCAACAGAAGATCATGAAGAAGCGGTTGTTCGAATTATGCAATACCTGAAACAAAATTCTGGACAGGGACTATTCTTTGGAAAGACAAACAATCAGCAGGTAAGAGTTTCCATAGATGCGGATTGGGGTGGATCACGAATTGATGGAAGATCCACTACAGATTATTGTTCCTATGTTTGGGGAAACCTAGTTACCTGGAGAAGCAAAAAAAAGGCTGTTGTAGCTTGAAGCAGTGCTGAGGCTGAATTTATAGCCATGTGTCGTGGAATCTGTGGGAATATGGCTAAGAAGACTCTTGTCAGAGCTAAAAGTAACAATGATTGGTTCTATCACTTACTCTGTGACAACAAATCTGTGATTGATATCGCAAAGAATCCTGTGCACCATGAAAGAACTAAGCATGTGGAACTTGATCGACACTTCATAAAAAAAGAAGATAGTCTGGGGAGAAGTTCAGCTAAAATTTGTGCCATCAAAACAGCAAAAGGCAAATATTCTTACCAAGGCTCTATCATGGCTTGGGTTCAAAGAGTTGCGGCCCAAGTTGGGTATGATCGATGTTCATAGCCCAGCTTGAGGGGGAGTGTGGAAAGTCAAAAGTCAGCCGATAACCTTATCTCCTGTCGACAGCTCATAGTTTGTTAGATAGATTGTGTTTATCTCCTGTCAGTCCACTCATAGTTTGTTAGATAGGTGTTTATCTTTCCTAGAATAAAGGTCTGGTTGTTAGTGTCTTGGCTATAAAGTAGTGTCTTTGTAATTCGTTTTTTTTTCTTGATTAGAGATACAGATTAAAGCATAGAGAGAGAGAGAGAGACCTTCGACCTCTGGTTCATAAATTCTATAATTATATGTAATTACATCTTTTTACTGGTTGATAAGAATTACACTAAATATATATTAGTATTAGTAATAAAAACATATTTAATACAATGGATTTATGTTCTGTTTAATTGTTAGCAGCATACTCTTGATAAATAAATTAAATATGCATCCTAGCTTTTCTAATAATATCTTTTGAAAGTTATACATCATTAGTATGTTGTATTTTTATGGCTGAGCATACAAATTTTGAGATATCCTTCTTCCCCCTCTCCCCCTTAGTTTGGGCATCGGGTTGCATTTGTCCATTTTTAATATTATGGTTAGTGTATGTGTATATTTGTAGTAAATGTTGCAACATTTTGCTAGGGAGTTCTCGTTAACCAGCATGACTGGAGCATATCGGCGAGTATTTGGAAAGGCAAAGGATTTTGAATGGTATCCTTTCTTCTTTCCTTCCAAACACTTGGTTTCGGTTTTCTAAATCGTTCTTTATGGCAGTGTTTTAGAAAAGAATAAAGTAGAGCTGGGTGGTCAAGTAACCTAGCAATTATTCGCCTAAGTATGGATGTTCACTAAAAAATATAAACTGGTTGCTAGATGAGTTCATGCATACATATGAGAATCCAAATTTTGATTTCATTCTTCCATTGATACAATTACTCAAAAAGAATTTTAAAGGTTCCCTCCAAGTTGAAGAAAGCTGATCGATGAACATAAGTTGGGAAAAGTTTTTTAATCCTCAGTCTTCTGAAATGCTGAAGTCAGTGATTAGTTGCTCATCAAAGTGAAGTGGTGTAGGATGCTTAACACTTAGGTGGCTGCGTAATTGGCTCTAAGCAGGGATTTGTAGACCAACTACTGTAAACATTCATTGCTCTACTCTTTGGGGCAGAGTGTAGGATATACTGGGCTCTTTTGGTTTGCTGTAAACATTCTTTGCATTGCTTGCAGGGAGTTGATCAAGTATACAGATGTAAGTATCCCATTGACCATGACGGATTTAGATATCATTACGAAGGCCAACGAAGGTGGCAAGTGGCAGTTTGAGAGCTCAGGAAAGGAGATTGATGTGCCAACACCGAATGGAGAAGCAATATTGCAAGAGAAGGACTCTTCAAGTGTGCCCACTGCTCCTGGGGACCAACTAGCCCTCAAATTGAGCTTTACGCTTCCAGCGTCTTGCTATGCAACTATGGCGATTAGGGAGCTGCTGAAAACCTCAACTTCTGTAAGTATTGTTCAATATTCAACACTCTTCGCTTTACAGGATTGAACAGTGGGACCATCCTTGCATCAGTTCTAAACTGGTTTTCTATGTCTGGGTTCATGAGATTGGCTCGAAGCAGTTTTCTTACTGACTGGTCAACTTGAGTCTATAAACATCAATACTATCACACAGTTGCCTGCTTCTATTTGTATATTATTGCTTGTTCATAACTAAATTCCAGGAGTCATTGTTAGCCTACCCAAATTAGGGTTTTCCTTCCATGACCCTCATATTCTCAAAACTCATCTTATATGCCCTTTTTCGTAAGCCGGAGATCTTCACAAAAACAACTAGTCTACTTATTAAGGTAGATGTTAGGCCTGCTTACATCTTACCCCACCTCTCGGTGGGATATACTGGATTTGTTTGGTTTGGTTGATCTTTGTTGCTTGACTCTTGATCTTTAAAATGATTTGATTTGTGCAGGTTGCTTTTCACAAAGCATTAAATCAGTAAGACTTGTCGGGATATGGAGTATACGAGGTCAAGAATGGAAAAAGGGAAACCCTAATTTGGGTAGGCGAATTTTGTGTTTTTACTGTCTTGTTCAAAAAGTGGAATTGGATGGCCTTAGATGAGAGTAATTCCTGATATATTTTTGCAGTTTTGTAGCATGCATCAGTCTAATTCAAAAGCAGGAGTGTGTGGTTTTGGAAAATGCAACTCACCATTCTCTTTTGCAAGTGTGGTCATAATAGGGTATGGTTGATATGTTTGGTAAAAGAAAATACTAGTCGATTCATGCAAATCTAAAACCAAAAACAACCCCTTAAATCTAAAACCAAAAACAACTGATTTGGACTCCATCCCCACAATCCTTTGCAACAACCAATGAACATGAAAACTATACTTCTCCTACCACTATATATAATCTTGAATCATCGAGCAACCATGGGTGAGATGAGATGAGATTCATAAATAAAACACATAGAAAATGGAAAAATCTTGAATGGTTTCCATTCCAATACTTCATTCGAACGGTTTGGGTTCCATGCCAATAGGATGCTTCCTTTTTCTTCGATCCATTCTAAGGGGTTGCTGCTGCGATGAATGGAGTTCTGTTGGAGAAGGGGGAACGGGTTCGGTGAGTTGTAGGTGTCATGGAATGTCGGTCAGAGGTTGTCAGGTTGCCGGAGATACGGTTTCTTAACCGGGAACGGCAGGGGAAGAGGATATATAATATATAATAATAGTAATATAATAATGAAAATAATTTATATTTAATTTTCTTTAAAATTAAAAAAAAAAGATAAAAAGACCAAAATACCTCAAGTTTAATTGAACTAAACTAAACTGTCAGACCTAATCCATAACAAAGTCAAAACCACAATAATCATATATGTAATTATTTCATTTGGGGGATTCAATCCATAATTTAAATAAAACCACAATCCTAAGATTCGCAACCCGATATCATAAACAAAATTTCCAATATAGAGGATTCAACCACTATTTGAAAAGGTTCGTCGTAACAAACTATCATGGTGCATCGTGATTTTTAACGTCTTATTTGTTAGTTTTTAGTATATAACTTAATTTAAATTGTTTATTATCATTTGATTCATTGATTCATATTAGAAACACATGTTTATGTAATATTATATATGATATTAAGATTTGTCGCCATAAATCACGCTTTAAAAAACATTGTGACCTCGTCGTGACTTTCAAGACTTGAAAATTGGCCTCGTCGTCACGCAACGCCACACTCTTTAGAACCTTGATCAAAACTTAAATTTCCCTTATTCGGTTTTACCCAATAAATCGAATGATTGGGTTATGGTGAAGATGGTAAGAAGAGATCTCCACCCTTTGATCAATCTTAATTGAAAAGTTCCACTAGATCAATACTAGTGAAAAGTATCATATCAATTTCCTTTTAAAATGCAATCCATAGGTTGATTTGATATTAAAAGTGATCAAAAGTCCAAATCATTTCAAGGCTAATTTGATTCTATTAAGTAGAAAGTTGAAAACCAAATAAGCCATAAATGAGATGGGCAATTAATCAAAAAATGTTACGATTTGGGATTTTTTGTAACAAGTATTTGATCAATTTTCTTCTGGTCGATTATATTGTACAAAACAAGAAATGATATAAAACTTATTCAAACAAGTGTCCTTCACACTTCTACACATATAATTTTTTTAATTTTTTAGTTAATCAAAATCATAACTTATCTCTTTTTACATATTTGTGCATTGATTAAGGATAAAGAATTTAAAAATCTATTTTTTAAAAGAAAATGTAAAAAAAAAAAAAACCAATGAACTTTCCTTAAGCATGGGAAAGGGTCGGGGATCTTAATCCCCATCCTCGTTTCCGATTCCTCATCTCCGTCTCCGTCCCCATCTCCTCCCGTGTAGAAAGTATGATCACATCTCCATCCTCATCCTCAACGGGGAACGGGGATTTTTTTCCCCGTTTATAAGCTACTCATATATGTGAGAGACACACATGTCTAAATCTCGCATATTTTCAATAAAACTAAAAATCAAAAGAAATTTAATTTGGTACAAATAAAAACATCATACAACAATTTAATAACCTAAACAAAAAAAATTCAATTTAATCCAAAAAAAATCTAATACCACACGTACCAAAACATATCGAATAATATAAAATCATATTGATTAATATCAAAAACATACGGGATAATGGTATTTTGACTTGATATCCAAAATATTACATACTTACATCCAAAAAGTAACAATTTTAAATTTTAAACCTAGTTAGGAAATAGAAAGTTATAAACTACTGACTTAGTTGAAATAAATAATAAATAATTTATTAATTAATATATATAACGGGTGCGGGGCAGGGCAAGGAGTGTGATACTTGTCCCTGTCCCATCCCTGGTTTGAAACAGACGGGGATCCTCGTCCCCATCCCCAGTTTAGTGGAAAATCCCCATCCTAGACCAGGACGGGTGGATCGGGTTCCCCGACTAGTCGGGGCCCATTCTTATGCCTAAATTTCCCGTTTTTTATTGATCAAGTCTCCCAACTATTTTTTTGAATGAGTAAATCGTTACACATCTCATTTTGAATGATTAAGTTTCTTAACATTTTTTTAATAATTAAACAATTGATCTTTTAAAAATTGGTTACATACATCATTTTAGTCCAAAAAGATTATAGTAGCTGGCTAGAAAGTTTTAAAATAAAGAAAAACCTAAATCAGTTTTACCGTTCTCACATCCTATATCATAAATACCCTTTGTGCCCAACATCATCTCTCCCCCTCTTCGTCCCATTGCCACCCGCTCAACGCCGGGGGGCCCTACCATCGATCTCCCTCTATTTTATTAGTTTTGTTTTTTGGTTTTTGATTTCCCCTCTTTCTGATCTATTAATACGTACGCCATTAAAATATTATAAAAGATAGATGATAAAAAAACATATAAAAAGGAGATAGATTGATGATAGGGGCCAACGACGACAATGGTTGGTAAAGAGAAAGGACGACGATGAGGTGACGAAGGGGAGTACTGTCATTCGGTGCAAGGGTTTTGAATGACGTAGAGTTTGGAAACAGTAAAACTGATTTAAGTTATTTAATAATTTTGAACTTTTCTAATCGGTTACATATAGCCTTTTTAGGTTAAAAGAACATAAATAATATTTAAAAGGTCAATGGTTTATTTGTTCAATAACGTTCACGAACTCGGTCAATTAAAATAAAAAAGATAAATATCCTATAAAAGTATATTTATAAATCAAAGTAAATATATAAAAGACTTTTTAAAGAAATTTGACTTCTCTGAATGCTCATCCATTAAAACACCGATGACACCTCCTTTGAAACTGAACTCAGATCCTTATGGCAAATTGATGAATGTTACTCTATCTTACTGCTAGTAAGCCATATATCATATTTTTTTACATGCCTTTTTGTACGAGATAATAAATGAATCCAAAGGAATTTCACTTGGCAACTTTTAATTTTTTTTTCACGTACCTAAAAATTACTCCCAATCTGGGTCGTTGGTATCCGAAAGACAGAGGTTTTGAATTAGGCGGATTTTCAGATTATGATTATGTAGACTATAAGATTTATAGAAAGAGCACAACTGCACCTCCACAACCGAAGTAGAATATGTTGTTGTCTGTAGTTGTTGTACACAATTTCTTTGGATGAAAAATCAGTTAACTGGTTACGATCAATTATTTTCATAAATTCCTATTTTATGTGACAATCCAAGTGCAATAGCTATCGCCAACAATCCAGTTCTTCACTCTCGTATCAAACACATTGATATTCGTTATCACTTTATCAGAGATCATGTGATGAAAGATGATGTTAAATCACTTTATTCGTACTGACTATCAACTCGCTGATTTATTTACAAAACCTCTTGATGAAACTAGGTTTAATAATTCTCCAATTTCATCGTTAGTTGTTGTTCACTCTCCAAGCTCAAAAGATTTCATGTGCTCCGAGAAAAAGGAAACTATGTGAAAGAAGAAACCGATGCAAGCATACTGATTACAAGAAAAAGAAATCAAGGGTGTGTTTGATTTGATGGAATAGTTTAAAGGGATTTTGATATATTTAGTTTGTAGGATTAGAATCTATACAAATAGTTTATTAAAAATAAAATGACAAATAATTATAAACATAATTAAATTCCCTTTTTATTAATTAATTATAGCAAAACAAATATTTTTAACATACTTTAAGACATTGTAACATAAAAATTCTACGAGATACCAACTACCCACATGGGATTTCAAAATCCTATGTTTGTGGGATTTTATCGAGATTTCAAATACAAAAGAATCCTTAAAATCAAAGATCGAATTGGAATGAAATACAATGCGATCCAAAAAACCGAACAAGAGTGAAAATGGATATGTTATGGGTACTACACGACCCATTCCACAAATACAAATATAAATCCACCATTAACCACCATCACTGCTCACTCTATTTTTTATTTTTAAAAAAGAGAAAATATTGATTTCTACCTATATCTTATTCGATTATCAACATTAACTTCCAAATCGGTTACCGCTCTTCGTATATTAACTACTCGCCAATAAAAAGTTGGTTGACAGTCTTATACATGCGCCCTCTACATCTGCTTCCAAGGCTATGACTCTGAAAGCGCCTTTGGAGACTCACTCCGTCTCAAACCTTCTAAAATTAGATAGAGGCATTCTCAGTTATCCCATCTTGGTTCTTCTTCCAAGAAGGCCAAGAAACCTAAGAAGGATAAAAACGCATCTCGAACCAAGGACTTTCAACTGTTGCACACACTTGGGGATCCTACACCACTCCACCTCAGTGGTGATGACTCAAATATCTCCCCATTCTGAGGCTCTTCTTCTCCTCCACATGATCACGACTTATCACCTGAGATTGATAATCTCGACGACGTTGCAAGGATTGATGACACTTTAGCTACAGTGGAGGTGAGATATTTTTTCTGCATTATCTGCTTCTAGATGTGGGTAATTAACCTTACCAACCAACTGACTCTATTCAGATGGTAACCGATGACCAGCCTCATGTTGGCGTTGAGCATCACACCGATGTTGTTGATACATACATTGAGCTACACACCAATGTTGCTGATACAAACGTCCATCCTCAAGCGATCATTGGTGATATTGCCTTGAGTGACTCTCAGGTGCCCGACAATACAACGAATGTTTGTTGGGAATATTTTCAAAATAAAATAAAATCTTTTGGATTAGGTTTTAGGAAAAGAGAAAAGATCATTTTGGTAGGTTTCTCCTTGTCCCACATAGGAGCAAGAGTGAAATCCAAGTGGGTATATAAGGGGAAGCATTTTCTATATA
>NW_020200780.1:117296-119437 GCF_001531365.2 Cynara cardunculus var. scolymus
TGTTCACACAACACAATATGAAAATGGATGAATCGATCCAAGTGGCATCGATCATCGACAAACTCCCTTTTTCTTGGAAAGATGTTAAGAAAAATCTTAAACATCGTAAGGACGATATGTCCTTAAAAGAACTTGGAAAACATCTTCTCATTGAAGAACAATATCGGTTGGAAAATAAATCCAACGAAGATGCTTCCAAAGTTCATGTGGTTGAAGAGAAGGGCGAGACTTCCAAAGCCGGTGGCWAGAAAAGAAAACGCCATGATTATGGAAWCGGGAAGAAAAAGAGGAATATGAAACAAGTGATATGTTTCAACYRTAATAAACCGGGACATTACAAGCGYGATTGTCGRTTTCTCAAAAAGAGGAGAGGAAATGGTGGTGACAACACCAAGGATGGAMACTCCAAGAACAACAACTTTGTTGCTATGATTTCMKAGGCATTTTCACTTGATGAAGACAAATCTTGGTGGGWTGATTCGGGTGCAACCCGACATGTATGCAACAACATGGACATGTTCAAAAYGTACGAAGCTTYAACCTCCGTACTTTACATGGGAAATCACTCAACCGCTCAAGTTAAAGKAAAAGGTAAGGTAACTTTGGAATTCACATMGGGGAACACCTTGACYSTAAATGATGTATTCCATGTTCCCGACATTCGCAAAAACTTGGTRTCCGRACCAATCSTCAACAAACATGGCTTCAAACTCGTCTTCGAATWCGACAAATTTATACTYTCCAAAGGCGGAAAGTTTGTCGGCAAAGGCTATCTCACCGGTGGAATGTTTAAATTAAACATAAATGATGTTGTAAATAGTAGTGTGAATGATGTAAATATGCTTGACTCTAGCAATGCAAATAATGCGGTTGCTCCCGATGTACATATGAAAGATGCAAATAATACTAGTACTACTTCTGATTACTTTGATTCATCCTTACTATTATGGCATGRTCGGTTAGGTCACGTTCRCTTTAAACGATTAAAAAATATGGCAAAAAGTGATCTAATTCCAAAATTAGATGATAAAAATCAAAAGTGCCTAACATGCATGCATACTAAGATTATTAGACAACCATTCCCTCAAGTCCAAAGATCTTCTAAAATCTTAGAYTTAATACATAGTGACATATGTGACTTACACTCCACTCYTTCTCTCGGTGGCAAAAAGTATTTTGCCACTTTCRTCGATGATWATTCTCGATACTGCTATGTATATCTTTTGCATTCAAAAGATGAAGTCCTTGAAAAATTTAAGATCTAYAAAAATGAAGTAGAMCTTAAATGTGAAACWAAGATAAAATGTTTAAGGACGGATAGGGGTGGTGAATATTATAACCCTAGATATTTCGAATCTACGRGAATTATTCACCAAGTAACGGCTCCATATACACCACAACAAAATGGTATTGCGGAGAGAAAAAATAGTACCTTGATGGAAATGGTGAATTCCATGATGTCATATTCTGGATTAAGTTCCGGATTTTGGGGAGAAGCATTACTTACATCTTGCTACATACTCAATAGAGTACCAAACAAGAGAAGTCAAAAGACCCCTTATGAATTATGGAATCAACGGACACCTAAACTACATTATCTTCGAATATGGGGATGTCGAGCAATTGTAAGACTTCCCGAGTCCAAGAAAAGAAAGTTAGGAGACAAAGGTATTGAATGTATATTTTTGGGATATGCCCAAAATAGCAAAGCTTATAGATTCATGGTGGTTGAACCAAATGATCAAATTTCAATTAACACCATCGTAGAATCTAGAGATGCTCGATTTGACGAACAAAGGTTCAAAAGTATTCCAAAGGCACACGAGATTTCTAAAGAAATCGTGTCGACAACAATTCCCACAAATAATGAAAGGGAAGATGATGATTCATCGAGTCATCAAGAAATAGAACCTAGAAGAAGTAAACGTCAACGAAGAGCAAGAACCTTTGGACCTGACTTTGAAATGTACTTACTTGAAGGTGATCGACATGGTTCAATGTAAGAATATCCAATAATTTACAACTTGGATGAAGAACCATGCACATATTCGGAAGCAATGAAATCTCATGATGCATCTTTTTGGAAAGAAGCAATCAACGATGAGATGGATTCCATCATGGGTAATAATACATGGGTCTTA
>NW_020200781.1:0-6864 GCF_001531365.2 Cynara cardunculus var. scolymus
CAGAACCTCTGTGAGACACGACAAAGGTTATGTCGTCTTTGACTAGAAGCAAAGACTATGCAGAGGACCAGTTTACAGAACCTCTGTGAGACACGACAGAGGTTCTGTCACTTGAGACTTGAACGCTTGAGCATCTTCTACTGTTGGTCCTCTGTGGTCTTCTGTGACAGATCATCTTCTGTCAAAACTCGCAGTTTACTTTTTCTATACTTTTACATTTAAGGAAATGAGAGCTAACAGATGTGCTTGTCATTTGTGATCCTTCACTTACACTCGCAGATGCATCCCTTGGTGCACGTGCAGAGATGTCTTCGTCACCATAAAAGTCCTCAAATAGGAGCCTGAGTTCCAATTCTCTTGAGTTCATTTGAGAATTGGAAGTCTGAAGGTTAAGATCGAGTCTAGAGCTGAGGTACTCTGAAGTCAAATGTTCTTTATCGTCGAACGAGACGTTGATGCTTTCCATGACCGTTTTGGTTCGTTGATTGAAGACTCTGTATGCCTCAGCTTTTGAAGAATAGTCGAGGAACTTGCCTTCATGTGCCTTCTTATCGAACTTGCCAAGTTGATCTCTATCATTTAATATGAAGCATCTGCAACCAAAGACATGTAAAAATTTGACGTTAGGCTTTATTTGATTTATTAGTTCGTAAGGAGTCTTCATGTGCCTCTTAACCACCGTTGCTCTGTTTTCAATAAAGCAAGCAGTAGAGATTGCCTCTGCCCAAAAATGGGTTGGAAGACCAGAGCTGGCTAGCATGGTGCATGCAGCTTCGACCAAAGTTCTATTCTTTCTTTCTACGGCACCATTTTGTTGTGGTGTCCGCGCTGCAGAGATATTTTGAGTTATTCCTTCTGTGTCCAAGTATTCATTAATCTTGGCGTTCTTGAACTCTGTTCCATTATCATTTCTCAGTTTCTGAATTCTGCTTTGTAGAAGTACTTGAATCTTGGTCATTAATTTGATTAGCAGTTTTGGTACATCTGATTTCTGCCTTACGAACTCAATCCAAGTGTATCGTGAGTATTCATCAATTAAGACTAATATATACTTCTTACCAGACAAGCTTTGCACAGAGATTGGACCACAAAGATCCAAATGAAGCATGTGCAGAGGTCTGATGCAGGACACATTTGTCTTAGATTTATGGGATTCTCTTTTGAGCTTTCCCATTTCACACATAGAGCAGAGATGGTCCTTTTCGAACTTTATGGCAGGAACTCCATCAACCAATTTATGCTTCACAAGCTTTTCTAAATTTTGAAAATTGAAATACGATAGCTTGTGGTGCCAGAGCCAAGCTTCTTCATTTTTGCGAGACACGAGACAGAGAGTCTCTAAGTTGTCTCTTGGTGAGAAGTTCATGAGATACATATTGCCTTTTCTCTTAGCTCTTAACAACTCCTGACCTAATTCTGACATAATGTAGCAAGCTTCCTTTTGGAACTTGACATTGTAGCCAGAATCACACAGTTGACTTATGCTCAAAAGATTATGTTTAAGCCTAGAGACATAAGCAAGCTTGGAGACAGAAATCTTACCTTGTAGTAGATCCCAGTATCCCTTTATTTCTCCATGTTTATTATCCTCAAAGGTTACTTTTCCTCCAATCTTTTCTCTGTATGAGGAGAGCAACCTCGTATTGCTGGTCATGTGTCTTGAGCATCCGAGTCAAGATACCAAATGTCCATAATCGGCTTCTGCAAAACAAATTATAGGGATTTAGGTACCCATTTCATAATGGGTCCTCGATGATTAGGGACAGAGGGTTGCTTTTTAAGCTTGGGAAGTGGCTTCGTCTCTTGACTTGAATTAACAGACTTGGCTTTAGGAGCCTACTTTCTCTTCTGGGTCTTCTTAGATTTAGACCTTGATGACCCATAGAGTAGACAGTTAGGGACAGAGAAGTGCTGTTTTAATTTCAGCAACAGAGAGACACATTCACAATTATGAAAACATTTTAAATGACAAAATGATTTATTAGAATTAAGGAATAAATTACTACAATCATTCCTAGCATTGGTAGTTCTAGTAAACTTTCTATCTAGATCTAATTGTTTTAACACAAAACGAGTCTTCTCTGATTTCTTCTTTCCTACTCCTTTGGCCTTTAGAGGCCTCTCTGAAACAGAGGAATTAATGTTAGAGCAAACAACGGATTTCCCCCTTTGTTCCGGAGTGAATTTAATTGGCTTAGATTTGGAGTTTGAGCCCTTTGAAGCAGAAGAAACTGACTTTGCACTCTTTACCTTGTACACAAACTTGGGAGCGGATTTAGCATTTGTCAACATGCTTGCACGACCAGAACCAAGCAGAATCTTTTTCTCAATGGGGGGTTTTGCGACCTCTGGTTCTTTGGCAAAGACCTCTGTCTTAACTTGCTCTTCAAACGAGTTCACCTCTGATTCAAAGTCAGAGTCAAGAAAATCCTTGTGTGAATGTTGAGATACAGAGGTATCGTTAAGAACTTGAGGTTCTCGTATGCATGAGCTATAAGCTTAGTTCGTCTTTTGTTTTAATGAACTTTCAAAGGTATCCGAGGAGTTACACTCAGAAGAATCTGCATGACCTTTAGGAGGACAGTTCAAGGCCTCAAATAAGTCTTGCTCGAAGACTTGTCTTATCGTTTCTGTAAAGCCATCCATCAATTTCAAATCCAGAGTATTAAGAAAATTACTTGTGGATGAACTCTTGATTTCATCTGGTTCAGGTTTGACAACCTCACTTTCAGTTTTAAGATGTTCAAGATTTGTAGAGCCAAGACAAAAAATCTCATTTGTCTTCTGTATGCATTTTAAATCAACTTCTGGAACACATTTTGAAGAGTAAGAGATGTTTTTGAATTTCAACTTTGGAGTTCTGGCTCCGCTTTCAAGCTTACATCTTTTGAACGGTGAGGCTGTATACAAAATAGGAAAATCTGGTTTCTATTTTTCGCCCAACCTAAACACGGATTCAAGAGTGTTTTTCCTCTTCCAGGTGAGATCTAGGTCTATATAACCTATCCCTGTTTTATCCTGTTGAGAGTTAACTTTTTCATACACCTGCTGAGCATCTTGATATTTCTTAATCAAGAGCTCTTTTCTTTGTAAGCTCTGGTGTAGGAACTCCCTTTTTCTTTTGAAAATAGTCTTTTAGGGCTTTAGAGTTTAGTCTATCTCTTTCTTTTTCTTTTAGCTCTGTATTCTTTTTCTTTATAGCCGCTTTTAATTCTAAGCACTCTATTTTAAGACTTGTTTCAGTGGATTGTTTTGTTTGTAAAAGCTTTTCATTTTCCACTAATAACTCTTGTTTTTCTACAGTTAGTAGCTTTGTTTCTTGTTCAAAGAATAGTTTTTCCTTTTCCAAGGATTTTCGTTTAGATTTTTAAAGAGAGAGCTTTTGCTATAGATTAACAAAATCGTTTGTCAAAGCAGAGATGCTCTCTTCCAGGTCAAAATGAGAGTAAACAGAGATAGAACATACCTGTGATTCGGAGTCAAATCCAGACTCATTCTCAACAGCCATTCCACAGAAGTTCGCTTGACCTTCTTCATCGGATGAGGAGTCAGAGACCCAATTCTCCTGTTCTGCCATGAGACTCCTTTGTGATCGATTATACTTGTACTTATTTTTGTAGTACAGTTCATCTTTCACAAGAGGACCTCTGCACTCTCTGTAGTAGTGCCCCATCTTTCCACATCTGAAGCATCGTACGCCTTGCTTCTTCTGTTCCGACTGCTCTTCCTCCTTCTTGTTGGGAAAAGAAGAAGGGTTCCTTCTATCGAAAGACTTCCCTCTGCTTTGGTCGTTTTGTCTTCCTCTTTTATCGAAGACTTTCTTTCCAAATTTTCTTTGGAATTCCTTGGTGATCAGGGCCAAGGATTTAGCAAAGGCGTTGATGTCGTTGTCTTCAGAGCTAGATGCTCTGTCTGTATCATCATCACTCTCCAAGATAAGAGCCTTCTTTCCTTTCTTCTTTTCTTCTCTGTGTCTATGTTCTCTGTGTGGCTAGCATGTTCCTATCTCTTTTGAATCAGAGACAAGAGCCAGAGGTCCATCCAAAGTGACCTTGGCCTTCTACACCTCTTGTTCTTGTGCTTGCAGCGTTCCATATACATCATGCAGAGTCCATTCCTCCAGATTTTGATTTGCTTGGAGGGACATCGTCAGATTACCCCATTCAGAGTTCAATCTTTTCAAGAAGAGCATGTTGTTCTCCTCTTGTGTTCTGAACACGACACACTTGCGACATTTGTTGATCAGAGTGTTGAATCGATGATAAGTCTGTTCTAAAGACTCATCAGGGAGTGCCTGGAAGTTGTTGTACTCATTGAGGCACTGGGCGCGACGATTCTTCTTCATCTTGATGCCCCTTCCAACTGGTTGGCCAGTTGATCCCACAAATCCTTCGCCAAGTCGCACGCATCCAGTGACTGAAAGATTTCATTTGGAAGTGCCATGATCAGAAGTCGTTTGGCCTTTTGATCCACTTCCACTCTTCGCTTATCTTCATCGTTCCAGTCACGACGAAGTTTGGGAACTCGTCTGGCAGGTACCTCAACCGTATCACCAGCAGCAGGAATCCTAGGGATGACGGTAGTAGGAACGTATGGGCCATTTAAGATTGACTCATACAATTCTAAGCCCAGGCCCTCATAGAAGTTGATCATTCGTATCTTCCATTGGGGATATTCTTCCCTAATGAGAGTCGGAGGTTTTGTTAAGGAGCCGGCACTATACACAAAGTTCCATGATTGAGAAGACGACATTTTTGAGTTGAAATTTCTCAGAAAAGAATTTTGACAAGAAGGAAGATCAACTGTCAAACGATTTCCAGATTACTTAAAAGCAAACGTTTTCAAGATTTAAAAGTATGAATGAAAGATCTTTAAAAGGGAATAATCAAAACACAGTTAAGAGTTTAATCATGTCGGATATCGATCGACTAATCAATTGATGTGATTAGCAGGCTCTGATACCAATTGTTGAACCCAAATACTCTAAATTTGCATAAATATTGTTTGCTTAAAATAATACATAAGAACAACAGGTATTTCTATTGATTAAACTAGATATTCAAAGAGAAGCGTAAAGCAGTTAAAATAGCTCTTTGAATAACCAAATGCTTTTATTTATAAATGATGAACAATTGAAGAACAAATGTAATCTCACAAGAGTTTGCGTATAGTATAAGTCGGCTCCTTTCGGTAGTTTTGAACCTGAGGCGGAGGCCTCCTTTTATACACTTGTGTCTAACTAACTACGCTATAAATTAGGCGTGAAACTCTGAGCTGACTAGTCTGCATCCTTATCTTTGACTTCCTTGATTAGCGGGGCAGACTTGGTCAAGCCACCTTTAAGTTGTTAGACGCTTGCGAGAATGTCTGGGCTAACGCGCACTTTCTGTGAAGTAGGTAGACAAATGCTCTGCATGAACATACAGAAGCTCTGCATGTACTATGCAGAGACTCTGGGTCTTGGAGTTGTTCCTTGGAGTCAACCGCTAATGCTTTTGGCGCACAAGATTTGAACGATCACGGAGATAGAGCGCGGGCTCTGTAAAGCGGAACCTTCACTCTGAGTAAGAGTTCTGGTCCTTGATCCTCTGCATGAGAGCTCTTAGCCAGACATCTTCTATAGACTAAGTCCTATTGACTGGAGCAAGACACTTCTTACTTACACTTTTACTGGTTCGGGGTCTAACAAGAGTCGACTAGTCGGCTCCGTACCGTACCAACTTTCATAAGGGTATGGGTTTGTCCTTTTTGTGCATAAGGACAAGACAACAACAATTGTGCTAAGCAAGCTTCCTCTGATCGCTGAATGCTGGAATGACCTGAAGGTCTCTTCATCATTCGCTGAGGCTTGAGCAGTCTTCACATATATGTAGATTGGCTTGTAATCACTTAGTACCGCTTCAGATCACGTACTCGCCAGTCTCTAATCATCAGTTTCAATCTTCGACATTTGTTGAAGGTTCTTTGGTGTGAATGTTGTCTTCTTGAAGTATCGTTGTCTCTGTTTGATTTACAATACAAAATCTTCAGCGATCATTGAACAGGCTCATTGATGATCGCTGGAACTGAAAAGACAAAAACATAAATACAACGTATAAGTGAAGATGAATTATCATCAAATCACTGAGATAGAAGATCAACAATCTCCCCCTATTTGATGATAACAAGACAACATAAATAAAGTTGTCTTATCCAATAATAGTAAGGAAAGGTTACATATAAAGTACATGTCCCTTCTTACTATTTTGGGATCTTTTTCAGTTAATCAGTCTCAGCTTGAGAATTTTCCTTAAGTTATATCTAAGAAAATTACAAGTACGAAGACTGAAACTGAAAGCTTATTCACTGATTTATAGTGTTAAACCCCATAATTCATAAAGTGAAAAAGTAATGAAAAACAATAAGTGATGAAGAACCAGAAGACCGATAAAGACATCAAGGTAGAATTGGCTAAGTCTGGAGAACAACCAGAAGGCCGATGGAGAACTAGGGATGCTATGGAAAGAGCATCTTCATCGCCCCTCTAGTCAACAACACTTAGAGAATTTTTCAGCAATTCATCCAGAGGCATACGATGAAGATTTAAAGATAAAGATGATTCATCATACCATGGAAGACAGTTGGAGATGACAAGTTGACAGCTACACTTCAAGTTTATCTTAATATTAAAGCTTATCAATAGTTTAGATAAACATTATCTGTTAATAGAAGATTAGCTAAAAAGTCTCATTAGATAGTTATCTTCTAATTAGCTTACTATTATAAATAGGTGATTAGGCCTATTGTACTAAATGTCTCTTTTACGTTTTTCTTATCAATAAAGTGAAACCTTTGACGCTCAAGACTGTTCTTTATTGTTTATAA
>NW_020200781.1:6944-8681 GCF_001531365.2 Cynara cardunculus var. scolymus
TATAATTTGGTTATTCTTAACTAGATTATTAGTGTTATTGAGAGATCTGGGATCAACAATTGGTATCAGAGCTAATTGATTGACTTTCCAATCAAAACGATCAACTAAAAATCTCTCAATTTTTTTTCTCTCTTCAAAACGTAAAATCTTTCTCTTCAAAAAATTTCAATGACCAACTGGAATTTTGCATATAGTGTTGGCTCCCTCACCAAGCCTCCAACTCTTCAACGAGAAGAATACCCACAATGGAAGATCAGAATGGTGAATTTCTTGGAAGGAATGGACAGGAACCTCCTACGATCTGTAATGGAGGGTCCTTACATTCCACAAACTCTTGTCCCAAGAGTTCCAGGAACAAACACCACAACTGAAATTCATGCCTACTATATGCCCAAGGATGAGAAGAATTGGGATGAAGACGACATAGAAAGGGTAGAGACAGACAAGAAGCCAAACGATTGATAATCCTGGCCATACCCAATGAAATCTTCCAATCCCTCGATGCATGTTCCACAGCCAAGGAACTATGGGATGAATTGGCAAGCCAACTGGAAGGAGGAGCAAAAACGAAGAAAAATCRTAGAGCAYAATGTCTCAACGAATACACAAATTTCAAGGCCCTTCCTGATAAACCGATACAGAAGACATACGATCGTTTCAACACATTGATCAATCAATGTCGTCGAAACGATATCTCTAGAACTAAGGAAAAAAACAATGTTTTATTCCTAAAAAGTCTTGGCGATGAATGGACTCAGTTGTCTATGTCCCTTCAAGNATGAAAAGGAAATATCAAGGACCCCTACCAGAGAACATAAGAAGAAAGGCAAGAAATCATTGGTGGTAGAATCAGAATCTGAAGAAGAAACTTCTGAATCAGATGATGAAATTAAAGCTTTTGCCAAATCTTTGGTCTTGATTACAAAGCAGTTCCATAAAAAGTTCATCAAGAAACCCTATGAACGAAAAGATTTCAAGAGGGAAAGGTACCAGTCATACTATGAAAGGAAGTCATCCAAATTTCATCAGAGGGAATATAGAAGAGATGGAAGAGAAGAGAGGGAAGAAAGAAGAGAAGACAGAAGAGACGAGAGGAAAGAGGACAAGGATGGAAGGAAAAATGACCTCTGATGCCTCAGGTGCGGAAAACTCGGTCATTTTTCCAAAGAATGCAGAGGACGATTGGTAAAGGATGCTGACTATTACAACAACAAATACAAGTATAATCCTAGAGAGCGAAGCCTGATGGCCGAAAAAGAAAATTGGGTGTCTGATTCTTCATCAGATGATGAAGACAAAGCACTCATCTGTCTGATGGTCACGTCCAATGCAGAATCTGCCTCCAACTCTGATGATCAGGTATGTGAGTCTACTTCMAATGAAACCAACTCTGCTCCATCTGAGCTAGAGTTAAGGGTTATAAAACTTTCAGAAGATTTCTTTAAATTAAAAGAGAAATTAAATTTTGAAAAATCTTAAAGGATAAAGGCGGAAAAAGAAGCAAGTTTCTACAAAAGAGCGACTGATCTTCTAACCGAAGAAAAAGCAGAACTTGCAAAGGAAAAGACTCGCATCAGCACTCTTAAGAAATCAGAGGAAGATAAACTTCTGGAATTAAACAAACGAATAACTAAGGACCTAGAAAAGAAAACTAAGGCCTTAAAAGAATCCGAGGCAGAGAGACTAAACTCAGTTGCTCTTAAAGATTTCTTCCAAAAAGAACGGGAAATTCTTCAC
>NW_020200781.1:8738-11853 GCF_001531365.2 Cynara cardunculus var. scolymus
GGATTCAATGAATTGGACTCTTTCATCGAATCAAAGAAATCCACCCTTGAATCCACTTTCAAACATGGATGCATTCAAAAACCCGACTTTACTCCAAAACCAAAAACAAATTTTAAAGAGGTAAAGTCGATGGAAAAACTGTCGTTTCAAGACAGGATTTTGAAAATGTGGTATACGAGAACAGTACAAGTAAGAATTCTGATTGAAGAAATGACACCTCTAAATCAGAAATCGATGGAAACCCTATGGTTAAACCAGAATCTCTGATTGTCCATTCCACTCCATCTGCAAGTACCGTTGATGAAAAAGAGAATTATAATGAGGAAACATCAGCTGATAAATCGATGAACCATTCAAGTAAAATTGAAAGTTCATCAAAGTCAGAGTCGATGAAACCTCAAGCAGATCACTCTAAAGCATCAACCTCTGAACACACATCTTCCACTTCAATCCATGCTAATTTTGATTTTGAGWAATCAGCAAGAGACTTTCTCGATTCTGAATCCGAAGACGAGATAATTTGTGAATCACCAAAGATCATTGAGAGTAAAAATCCTCAAAACTTAAAACCCTCAATGAAATCTGGTATTCCTTCATCGATGAAATCTTCAGACAAAGAAAAGGAAAAACTGAAAGATAGCAAATCTGCCAAAGATAACTCACAAGGCCCTAGTACATCTTTCAAGTTCATCAAGTTTACTCGTGAGCAAAATCATAAGTGGCCTACCTCTGAGAAAACTAACCACCACTTTTTCTCTCATTCAGCTGAAGAAAAGCAGACCTTCCTCAGGAGAAAAGAAGTAAAACCAAACACCTCTTCAAATAAAATATCTGAACTAGATAGGAAGTTTGTAAACACAACCGACGCTAGGACAAGATTTACACCTAGATTTACTTCTTTGTTTCCATCGAATAAAAAGAATGTTAGACATACAAATCCAAAGCATCATCTTTGTCAATGTTTAACTCTTTTACAAAACCAGAGGAATCACTTGTTGAATCATCATTGTCCCTTCTCCCAACACGTTTATCGATACAAAGTTAGAACCAATAAAAACGTGAAAAAGCCAAAACCCAAGGACAAGGGAAATCCAAATAAACCCAAGCTTGCAAAGGCTAAGGGCGATGAAAAGAGTGTGAAATTCCCTACTAACAAACGAGGACCCATTATGAAATGGGTACCTAAATCCCCTTAATTTGTCTTGCAGGACCAGCATGTGCAACCATGGTACATGGACTCAGGTTGCTCCAGGCACATGACTGGTGACATAAGTCAGCTGACCTCCTTCATCGAAAAATCTGGAGGCTCTATGACTTTTGGAGACAACTGCAATGGTACTATCAAGGGATATGGCACTCTCATCAAAGGCAACATCTCCATCAGCAAAGTGGCTTATGTCGAAGGATTGAAGCACAACCCTTTAAGCATAAGCCAGTTCTGCGAAAAGGGTCTTGAAGTCAGGTTTCGCAAAGGTTTCTGCATCACAGAAACAAAACCCGGTCACACAATCATCAAAGCAAAGAGAGAAGGAAATCTCTATCTTCTAGATTTCGAGTCCTCCATGGGACAAGACACCCTTTGTCTTGTGTCTCATAAGAGCGATGAAAATTGGCTATGGCATCTGAAATTCTCACATCTCAACTTTGATGCACTACGAAAACTAGCCACAAAGAAGTTCGTCAAGGGAATTCCGAATCTCAAATTCGAAAAAGACCATCTTTGCTCAGCCTGTGAGATGGGAAAGCTAAAACGGGCCTCACATAAAACCAAGTCAGAAACCTCCTGCACCAAGCCCTTGGACATGATTCATATAGACCTCTATGGGCCTATATCAACTCAAAGTCTCTCTGGAAAGAAGTATATGCTAGTACTAGTCGATGAATACTCTAGATACACTTGGGTTGAAAAGGCTTCAAGTCCTTCTACAACAAAAGCTAGTAAAGGTTAGAAGTGACAATGGAACTGAATTCAAAAATGCCAAAATCGATGACTACCTCTTTAGTGAAGGCATTACACAAAACTTCTCATCTACATGAACTCCACAGCAAAATGGAGTGGTAGAACGAAGGAACCGAACCTTAGTGGAAGCAGCAAGGACCATGCTTGCTTCATCGGAGTTACCCATCACATTCTGGGCTGAAGCTATTTCCACTGCATGCTTCACCCAGAATCGATCAATCATTAACAAGAGACACCAGAAGACAACTTATGAGCTCATCAACCAAAGAAGACCAAATGTCAAATACTTTCATGTCGTTGGGTGCAAATGCTTTGTACTTAACGATAGAGAATATCTTGGCAAGTTAGACAAGAAAGCTGATGAAGGAATTTTTCTGGGCTATTCTCAAACCGCCAAAGCCTACATAGTCTACATCAAAAGGACAAGCATCGTCATTGAAAGCATCAATGTGTCATTTGATGATACCACACCAATGACTTCTAGACACAACAATTTAGAACTCGGACTTCAAAGAAGAGCATCTGATTCATCACTTGGCAAACCCAATGAATTAGAGTTAGCTCAATTATTTGAAGACATCTTCGATGAAGAAGTAATCTCTGCACATGAGCCAAATGCAAAATCTATCTTCAGCACAGATGAAGATCATGAAGTCTCTAATGCTAAAGGTACATCTCTTACTGAAACTCATGTTACTTCACCATCTTCTTCTGTGTCTTCTGATCACGATCAAGATCCAGAGTCTAACTTTGAAGATGATCTTGTCGAGGGGGAGCAAGCAGTTCCATCAGTCGATGAAGAGCTGCATCCTGTTGCTTCAGAAATCCAATCTAGCACCAAGTGAACAAAAAATCACCCACACCACCAAATCATAGGTGATCCAACCTCTGGCGTCAAGACGAGATCTGCCATTGGAAATGAATGTCTCTTCACCAACTTTCTAAGCATGATAGAACCAAAGAAGATTTCAGAAGCACTACAAGACCCAAACTGGATAGACGCGATGCAAGAAGAATTACTCCACTTTTAAAGAAACAAAATATGGTCCCTTATGCCTCTACCCAAAGGGAAGACGGCCAAAGGAACCAAATGGGTCTTCCGAAACAAGAAGGACGAAGATGGCATCGTAATAAGGAACAAAGCCAGGCTTGTTG
>NW_020200781.1:12963-20315 GCF_001531365.2 Cynara cardunculus var. scolymus
AAAGCTCTAGATGAGAAAAGATTTTTATTCCTAGTCAGCAAGATGGGTATGCTGAATCTCACCACTTAGAGGTATTCATTAGCTTGAAACTAGAGATCTTCAATATCTCATGGTTATGCCTATAAGTGATATATAAAATATTTGCCATAAACTTCAAGTATCCTAAACCAGAGCCTCTGGCCATACAGACCAGAGCCTCTGGCCATTTAGAATCACTTCGATTAATATTTGGAAAACAATCTTCATCGCCTTTGGAACCAGAGCCCCTCTGGTCCAAAGCAAATACTTAGTTTTCTCCACTAAGTATTACCTTCTCAACCAGAGCCTCTGGTTTCCAAATCCTTTGAAACCAGCGATATCAAGTTCCCATCTACGACTTGACATACACCACACCCTTCTTTCATCAAACCTTAAGATCTCTACATTAACCAAATTTACTGGTTCTAAAGACCAGAGCTTCTAGATTCCTACTCTTTGCAACCAGAGCCTCTCTGGACCCAAAGAGTCTCCCTCTTCTCACTTCACATGGACTTAACCATATTTTCATACTTCATTTCATCGTCTTTAAGACCAGAGCCTCTGGTTCTAAAAACCAGAGCCTCTGGATTCAAAGTCTTTGGAACAAGAGCCCCTCTGGTCTCAAAGGCTCAACCTCTATACTCTTTCCCATACCCTTAACCATTTTCTCATACATCTTTTTCCTTGTCTTTGCAACCAGAACCACTCTGGTCTCAAAGACCCATCTAAATACCTCTTCACTTGCATACTTAGCCATATTGCACATCTTTATTTCATCATTCTTCACAACCAGAGCCTCTAGTTATATAGACCAGAGCCTCTGGTCCCCTAAATCATCATTATTATTTGTTTGAGGGGGAGTTTTTGAAAACCTCAAAACCATTCTTCATGCATCATTCAAGGGGGAGCAACTATTTCATCTTCAAACATTATACATTTTCCATCAAGAGCCTCTGTTTCTACTATCCAGAGCCTTTGGCCACCTAAATGCTAAATATAAATTTAACCAGAACTCCTCTGGTTCTACAAAATGGATTGTCAATGCTTATCTAGGACCTCTGGTTAGTCATCCAAGGCCTATTAATCATGCAATACAACATTTCATCGATGAATTCCTTCATCGATGTTCAACCAGAGCCCCTCTGGTTCCTCACCCAATGTGTCATGCTCAACTAGAACTCCTTTGGTTCCATGACAAAATATCTTTCATTCACAAAACCCATCTTAATTGCAAAATTCTTTTCAAAGATTATACAAAATTGCAGCTTTTATGACTAAAAACTATACAACATGGGTTTTTAGAAGATCAAAACTTCGTAATTAGTATTAATCTTCCAATTAAATGGGATTTTAAATTGTTTTTGGATACATATTTATCAAGATATTATTTGAAATAATTTCTTATTTCAAATAATCCTTACGTCATCCAAACACGTGCTTGACACCATATACAACCTGTTCCCCATACACCCTTTCAACTTTCACCAACCCCGCCTTGACACGTGTCCTCCAACATTAATGGCACGTACAATCAAGACGGCTCATGATCTTCTAATCAAATCGTCAATTACCAAACCACCAAAACTTTTTCATGATTATTTCAATATAATAATCAAGAAATCGTTTCCAATTCCCCACCACCCCACCCCCCACCATCTATCCACCTATAAATACCTTTCTTCTACCTTCATTCCCTCTTTATGCTTACCAAAACATACAAATATAATTTGACGAACAAAAAACCTGCAACTTCCTCAACAATGGCCTCCTCCGCCTCCCACGAATCGAACAACAATGACAGTAGAGTCCAATCCATCGACGCCGACAGCCGCGCTATCGTGTTCCTTCCCATGAAGCCAAACAACCACGCTATTGAACTAAGGAACACACTGTTCGACGACTGATTTGCAGTCATGATCGAGTTCTTCAAGAAGTGTATTCTCCTTCCCGCCTTGACCCTTGCTGACACCGGCGTACCACTAAAGTACGTCCAGCAATACTGGCAAACATGTGAGTTCCACCCCGACCACCATGGAATCATGAGGGACATGGATGCCCCAAACGATATGATATGCTCGCTCAAAATATCGCGGGCTAAAGTTTCTCGAGTATTGTGCATTCCCACTCGTCGGGAGCTTGGAATTGCAGAATATGACGAGCCACCCACCACCGACGACATCCTCCGCTTTGTTAAAATGCTAGGTTACAATCGTGACCTACACAACGTTTCAGACTTCAAACGTCAATTCCTCCTGCCGATGTGGAACATGTTTTTCTCCATCCTCAACAGGGCCCTCACATGCAAGTTAGGGTCATTGGACCAAGGGAATATAAACATCATGACAATCATGTACGGCTTGTTCTTCAACCTTAACCTTGACTACGCCTTTCTCATCTACAATGAGATTCACTCGGCGGTGGTCAAGAAATGCAAACTCCAAGCCGCTGGCAAGCCTTTATCCGCGGTTCTCTTCCCTCGTTTCCTCGCCCTCTTCATTGGGGACGCAATAAGGAAGCATGGACTACCTACTGAAGAGCCCTTCACTCCACTTTACAAGATGCATGGCCATCGACCAACCCTCTCGAAGGAGGGTTACACCATCAACTACGTACTCTCAAGGGCTATGCTCAATGTCATTCCATCGACATCTAAGATACGCCAGACCTATGAATGCTCTATGCTGTCCCAGGAACCGAGGGCAGCTACCCCAGAGCGATTAGAGCTGTCCCCCGAACAAAGCGAGGGAGCACATGAGATTTCTTCATCGGATGATGAAGAAGATGATGATGATGATGCCACTCATCGTGCCTCCCCCGGCCCTACTCATACAATTCCTCCACCCACTACCCAAAGGGCAACCACAACATCTACCTCTGGCGATCAAAGCCACAGGGGTATTGAACAAGGACGACCCAGTCCAATCCCATCCCCAGCCAGCCATCCACAGACCATTCTTCGGGCCTCTGGAGATGAATCAGCCGAGGAACCCCATATTCCATCACCCCTCTCCCAACAGAGAGGTGATGAAGATATAAGAGCCCCTTTCGCCTTAGGGCTCGACACAACCAATCACACACATAGAAGGGGACACACATTCGCTTCACTTACCCGGCCTCTGAAGCCGAGGAAGAGGAAGCTGATGTCGCAACATCACGAGATAAAAAGAAGAGGAACAAAGGCGCACCACTTCTCTCCTTCAAACGATGGAGGAGAGCCGACGACAAGCTGTCCTGAAGGAGTATCCTGCGTCCTTCAGAAAAGGCAAAAAGAAGAAGAGGAGTAGAGCCTCATGCTCCAACAGCCGCCAACACAAGAGGCCACGACATGAAGACCAAGACCCCAATGATCAAGGTCTTGGACCTCATGAGGGGGAGACAGGCTGCGGCTGCACAGCAAACGGAATCCGCTGCACCACCACCACCATCACCACCATCTCAAACACAACCACCACCCTCAACCGAAGGAACCCAAGCAAGGGAACCAGAGGCTCTGCCCTCTGAAGATGTACAAAATGTACATGTTCCCTTCACTACAACCCCATAACCCATTGTGTTGAGTTCCTCAATCGATGAAAACCCAACCTCCCCACCTTTTACTCCATCACCTACACCAAACCTACCCTTAACTCCTTCACCAACTCCTCACACCATAGAACCCTTCACCACATTATCCATACAACCAGAACCAATAATAATCCAACCTTCATCACCCCAACAACCTCAAACCCAAACAGAACCCCATGAACCAGAAACCACCCAAACTGAACCCAATGAACCAGAACCAACCCAAGCCGAATCAACCCAACAAGAAACCATATCTTCACCAACACATACACAACCCTCAACCCAACCACCCGTGGTGCAAGCGGATGTTCCCTCTTCGTCAAGGCAACCTCCGTAGAGCCTGGTCGATGAAATTATATAGAATATGGAGTCGCTGCGAAGACATCCAAAGTTGCCACCCAGGGAACCCATTATGATGGAAAATATCCATCAACACTTGTATCACGACCGCGATGAAAGTTTGACCATCAATCCTCCGATTTTATCGCGAGAGTCCATAGACCTCCTACACCATAGGTTTATTAGACAGACCACCCAAGCACCTCAGGCTGTCTTCTCAAACGATGGGATAAGGAGGGTCATGGATCTAAAAGTGAGGACCTTCGCCAATAGAGCCATATGATACATCGAGTTCACAGTGGAAAGAGCACATGGTCAAATCAACGTGTTCAATGAAAATGACCTCATCAACCTCAATCCCTATGACTTGATCTAGTTTTATGCATACACGGCTCAGCGACAAGATCATCGCATCAGATTCGGGATGGCGAACAGAGCGGTGGTGAAGACAATGGAGACCCTGGTAAACCATCGAGCCAAGAGTGATTTTGAAATTACTCTTCACTTAGGCATCAAAAGACTCTCATGTGCTCCACCAAATGAAGACTTCCAGGCCTGCAGGAAAAGAGATATGCCTCAGTCTTAACTCAACCCGAGCTTGGACTTGTTTACAAGAATGAGTTTGGGGCAAAGAAATTTTTCAGACTAATTGAGGCATTCAAGTATTCATCGGATACATTTGAATGGTTTCAGAAAGTCATCGGAGAAAGACTTGGTAGAAATCACATGCCAAGAGAAGAAGGGAGTCAACTCATCCATGAGATATCGACAGTCATCGGCTATCGAAGACTGCTTCTGCGCTTTAGAGATATATTTCAAGGTAGATCATGATGAGTAGTAAACTTTTGCCTTAAAATGATGTGTTTTGTTTCCGATGTTGTAAGAATTTCACCATCCAATGAAAATTTGGAATTTGATATTTTTCTATTAGATTAGTCTTTGTTCTTCACAATTGTTTCTAGATTAGTCTATGTTTGTTCTTTCATTACTTAGGGCGAGATTGTTAAACCCCATAATTCATAAAGTGAAAAAGTAATGAAAAACAATAAGTGAAGAAGAACCAGAAGGCCGATGAAGAGATCAAGACAGAATTGGCTAAGTCTGGAGAACAACCAGAAGGCCGATGGACAACCAGGGTGTCACACCCCGTTAAAGCGGAAACACGAGATGTAACAGGTAAGCGAGTCATAGCAACATATAATAAATAACACCATAAGTTTTACAAGAATACATCCATAACCAAATTGGAATAGAATACTTCTTTACAAAAACTTCAAAATGAACTTAATCGGTGTCGCCACATATATGCCCCAAAACTTCATTTCTTACTTAAATCTTGAAAAGCATGAAACATAAAACAAGTCAACTACAAAGAGTTGGTGAGTTCACGGGTTTTCACATGCACAAAACATTACAATGCATAAATCATTTCTTGCAAACCTATACATAACTTTTGCACTTAATAAATGTAAATCTACCGCATTGTTTAAAACTTGAGACGCTACTGAGCCTTTCCTGACCAATGTGCCCCATTATTTTACGAATGATCATAAGTAGCCCGTACACTCACTTAGGTCCCACAATTCGTAGTAGTACTAATTCAGCGGTGGTCCAAATTCCACATGATTAGACTAAGAAAAACATAGGTACTGTGCACCCCTTTCTGGGTGAGACTGTCAACACAATAGCGGCTATCCACAATTACCACGGCCCGGGGACATGCCCGAGTTAACAACTAGCGTTTACAGATGGGGATTTTATTTGGAAACATACTCCCAAGTACATCAATTTAGCATTTATATCATAGTGCAAAACCGTCAATATTTCATGACATGAACAAATTTTGTCTAAACAGTTCTTTAGTCCTAGCATAAACAAATCTTGACTAAACAGTCCTTTAGTCCAACAGTTTTATAAATAAGAGTATAGTTTGCATAACTTCATGCTTTTCCCCCAGTTTAAATAAACAAAAAGCATTAAAAGTGGGGCCATGAAAACTCACAAGTTTGCCGATTAATATCCAAGGAGATGACGTTTGAAGTGCTAAACATCCGCCCTAACCTTCCTAAACAGTCTGGAATCCAATAATTAGATCACCTAACGAGTCTCGATAAAGATAAAGTCAAATTATATCTTATGTAATGCCAACGGGTTTTTATGAATTAAAGTTGATACTTTTATTATTTGTTCTAAAAATAGCCCAGAAATTATATATATTTAAAATCAAAGTCCTTTGCACAAAAGCTGATATTTGGACAGAATATAAATTCTGTTTCTGGTATTTGTGGTCTCACAAATCACTGTAAAAAGGAACCTTCCAAAAGTCATTTTATGTCCAACTTTTTATATCGTCCATAAAAATGAGTTATACTGACTTTTCCCAAATATCAAGAATTTTGAATGGGTTTAAGGCACTCATTAATACCCTACAACCTTGAGTGACACAGTCCCCAAAACAGATTGCACACTCTTCGAGTGACGCCCATTTGGGGGGTCTAAACTCATAATTTTTCAGAGATTTTAACTTTATTTTAAAGCTAACACATAATGCTAACCTCCAGAAAAAAAATCACCCAATTCCAATGAGTTTTGAAGAAGATAAAACCGATTTAAGATGCATGCAAGATTCTRCCAGCAATGCTTTTTTTGCACCATAATCTTGTATCAAAAACTTGAAGGCTCAAAACGTAATATTTTTGAGTGAGCCCAGTTGCATTAGCAAGGTAACTCGTCAAAGTACGTTTTAGAAGAAAAATCAGAGCATTTGGACTTTTATTTTTGAGAGATACAGACGATACAAGAGCAAACAGATTATGTTAGTTTTCCTAATACATCTTTTCATGATTAAATTCCACATGCAATGGGTTTTCTCCTACTTTCTTAGAGTTCAAAGTTCGTGGATCATAGATTACCATCATTTTGAAGACATTTTCATGTCTTTGATGTATAATCTCCCCTTTTGAGTTCTCCAGAAACTTTAATTACAAGAACGAGAAGTAGGAGTAGAAAAATAAGAAATTTTGCTATTCTATAGAGGTAAGATAACTAGTATAATACCTTTTTCTTGAAATCTTGAATATTCTTCAAGATTGACAGATTTTTCCAAAGGTGCTTGATGATGGAATCAGCTGGAGGGGGAGGGTTTGATTTAGAGAGAGAGATTAGGGAGAGGAAATGCTTATGCAAAAAAAAATGAGGATTGGAAATGAGAGTTTTCAAAGGATGTGGGGTATTTATATGTGGGTTTTTCAAAAGAAAATGGAATGGCCTCTTAGGGCCCAAGTCCAAAAAAAGAAAAAATTTATTTTTTTTTAAACAAAATAAAGCCCATTTAAATTTATAACCAAAATACAATACAATTTGCCAAACATTGATAAAAATAACCTTATTAAATCAAAGCTCCACCTTTTTGATAAAATTATTTGGACATT
>NW_020200781.1:20935-25626 GCF_001531365.2 Cynara cardunculus var. scolymus
TAAAACACTATAATTTGGTTATTCTTAACTAGATTATTAGTGTTATTGAGAGATCTGGAATCAACATATAGATTGTCAGTGAATGTAAAAAGTAACATTGGAACTCATAGACTTGTGTCCCTATTACTTTTTTCAGGGATTTTTTTTCAGTGCAGTACATGGAATACTCATTTTATTATCATAGGAAATATTACAAGTATTACAGTACATGTCTAGTGCTTACAGATTATAAAGTACATTCACTAAAACTAGACATAGTACCCGAAGTTACAAGGAAAAGTGGATTGTTGTTACAAAGAGAAGCTATTCTAGAACACTTAGATCTATGTAACCAGGTACATCTTCACCAAGGTTTCTTCGATGTCGGAATTCCCTTTGTATCTTTAGATCTACGACTTTTCCAGGCATGCTATCATCTATCCAGAGCAAGAGGTAAACCAGATGACCCATTGGACATAGATGTATCTCTGACATTCTCTGAAATCTGACTTCACCTTCATAGTCAAGGAATATAACAACTGACTCAGGTTTAAAATGCACAGAGTTGGGTGTATAGGGACCCTTATTTGGCAAGTCAAGATTCAGCATAGAAATGTTTGTACTCTAGTGACCCTTTAGGACTTCATCTAAGGAGAACCTTGTTTCATGTTCGTTCCTTAGGAATGGTTCTTCATTAGGATCAGAGAGCTTGAGTTTCTTTTTTCCACCTTTCTTCAGAGATGGCCTGTCAGGGACCTTGACATATTTGGACATCCTTTTGATGAGCTTGCTGATGGGGTCCTCGATAAATGTCTTGTGTCTCAACTTGGATCGCTGAATGGCTTGTCTGATCTCCATCCATTCGTTGTATCCATAACGGCCAAGGTAGGAAGGGTACTCTGTAATTGTGACATTATGTCATTTCGGAGTCTCAGGTTAACATTTTATTATAGATCCTATATTTAGAAATAATATTTCTCTAGGACCTAGTTTTAGTGATTAAAATTTATCTAGTTTAGCTCCCAAGTTTTGTTTGGAAGATCACACCTCGGTGCGAGATCAGATAAAGCTAACTTGTGTAATGCCAAATATTTTTGAAATGCTCTAAATAAAATAAAGTTGATATTATAAACTTTTAAAATTAAAATACAAAAGTCCCATTTGAATGTCCACTTGATTTATCAAAAGATGGAGTTTTGGGTTTAATAATGTCATTCTATTTATGTTGGGTAAATATTTTAGTGGGCTTATTCTTATCGAGAAAAATAGAAGTTTTATTTGGCTTGGGCCTTTAGAGGCCAACCCATTTATTTCATTAAAATCCTTGTATAAATACCCCTCATCTTTTGAAAACTCTCAATATCTTTATCGCCAACTTGAAACTGTTCGTGTCTCTAAACTCTCTCTAAGATCAATCACTCTCCAACCGAATCCATCTTCAAGCAAGTCTTTAGAAATTCTCTCTCTCAATCTTGAAGATCCTTCAAGAATATAAGAAAGAGGTACGATACTAGTTATTTTATTTTTGTAAAATATCATGAGACTGTATCTTCTTTCTTCGACATCTCGGCCATGTAGTTGAACTTTTCTGGAGAACCAAAGAGGGGAGATTATTCATCGAAAACATGAAAATATTTTCAAAGAGGATAATAATCTATGATCCATGTTCCTTGAACTCCAAAGTAGGAAGGGGAAACCCATTGCATGTGAAGTTTAAGCATGTAAAGCTATGTTTTGAAGTGTTAAATYTTGYATGCATCTTTAATCTATCCTATCTTCTTCGAAAGCTCAATGGAATCGAGAAAGATTCTTCCCTGGAGATTTAAATTTATTTTGTTAGTTTGAAAAGGGTGATTACCTTTAGAAAATGATGAGTTCGGCCCCAAATGACTGCCACTCGGTAAGCGTGCAATCTGTTTCGGGGGCTGTGTAACTCAAGATTGAAGAGTAATGATGAGGAATTTAAAACCCACTCAAACTTCTTGGTATTTGGAATAGTCGGCTGATGTCATTATTTTAAATGATGTGACAAGTTGGACATAAAATAAATTTTGGAAGGTGCAACCTTTAGAGTCTTGTGAACCCCTAGAATTCTTGGAACAGAATGTATAATCTGTCCAAAATTCGGCTTTTGAGTAAAAGATTTTGATTTCTTTTATTTTGGACTATTATTAGTTTATTAATAAAATATGAACTTTATTTCCTAAAATCCGATGGCATTACATAGGGTGCAACTTGACTCTATTTTCGTCTAGAGCTCATAGGAGATCTGAATGTGGGATGTTGGTCTATTTAGGAAGACAGGGCAGACGTTGAGAGCTTCAGACTTCATTTCCTTGGATATTCANGAGATCAGATAAAGCTAACTTGTGTAATGCCAAATATTTTTGAAATGCTCTAAATAAAATAAAGTTGATATTATAAACTTTTAAAATTAAAATACAAAAGTCCCATTTGAATGTCCACTTGATTTATCAAAAGATGGAGTTTTGAGTTTAATAATGTCATTCTATTTATTTTGGTAAATATTTTAGTGGGCTTATTCTTATGAGAAAAATAGAAGTTTTATTTGGTTTGGGCCTTTAGAGGCCAGCCCATTTATTTCATTAAAATCCTTGTATAAATACCCCTCATCTTTTGAAAACTCTCATTTTCTTTATCGCCAACTTGAAATTGTTCATCTCTCTAAACTCTTTCTAAGATCAATCACTCTCCAGCCGAATCCACCTTCAAGCAAGTCTTTAGAAATTCTCTCTCTCAATCTTGAAGATCCTTCAAAAATATAAGAAAGAGGTACGATACTAGTTATTTTATTTTTATAAAAAATCATGAAACTGTATCTTCTTTCTTCCACATCTCGGCCATGTAGTAAATTTTTCTGGAGAACCAAAGAGGGGAGATTTTTTATCTAAAACATGAAAATGTTTTCAAAGAGGATAATAATCTATGATCCATGTTCCTTGAACTACAAAGTAGGAAGGGTGCAACTTGACTCTATTTTCGTCTAGAGCTCATAGGAGATCTGAATGTGGGATGTTGGTCTATTTAGGAAGACAGGGCAGACGTTGAGAGCTTCAGACTTCATTTCCTTGGATATTCATCATCAAACCAGTGAGTTCTCGCGGCCCCACTTTTAATTCCTTGTTTATTGTTTTGGGGGAAAAGCATGAGATTAAGCAAACTATGTATGTTACTTGTTTGAAACCATTGGACTAAGGAACAGCTTAGTCAAGTTTTGTTTGATACCATCGGACTAAGGAACTGCTTAGTCAAGTTTTGTTTGAAACCATCGGACTAAGGAACTGCTTAGTCAAGCTTTGTTTGAAACCATTGGACTAAAAAACTGCTTAGTCAAGTTTATTATGTCATGAAATATTGACTGTTACTGCACTTGAAATAAATGCTAAATTGATGTGCTTGGGAGTATATTTTCCAAATAAAGTCCCTATCCGTAAACGCTACTTGTTAACTCGGGTACATCCTCGGGCCGTGGTATTGTGGATAGCCGCTATTGTGTTGACAGTCCCACCCAGAAAGGAGAATTGCATCTGATACACAAGTGCACCAGACCCATCTGGGATACCACCACCACATCTTGAACAACCTGTCCGATGTGATGGAAGCACACCATCAACGCATGTTGAGGAAGACGGACGTCGTCGCTGCAGCAAAGCGGGAAATAAGGAGGTTGTACAGGTGGATGGTAGTTAGTGGAATGGTGATGCTAATTTTGGGAATAGTGATAGGATGGATGTTGTTCTAGAAGAAGGATTAGTGGTAGGATGCCCACTCTTTTGCGTAGAAACTCACTATCCTGTTTTGTGTGACTATGAACATCTTTGAATGCATAATGTCTTTTTGGGAAACGCTTATTTATGTCACGTCATGGTATGCATAAGATTAACTTATTCTGATTGTGTAAATGCTTGAATAATATCCATGCAATAAACACTCTTGGCATCATTTAAACGCCTGAAAGCTACCACCCTTGTTATGCCATAAAAATGATGAATTCCCTTCTGACTTAGGCTTAGAAGATGCCGCCAAGGAGAGAAAATCCCGAGATTGCACGACTTGTATCAGAACAACTTCTGGCAGTACTCCCCAACATAGTCAGTCAAGTGGCTGCTGGCATGAATGCAAACCAACCAAATAATCCAGAGCCGAGGACGGCTAGGGAATGCACTTATAAATCCTTTAGATCTTGCAACCCGAAAGAATTCAATGGAATTGAAGGAGCAGTAGGATTATTATCATGGCTCGAAAGCATGGAGTCTGTTCTTCACATTAGTAAATGTACTGAAAGAAATAAAGTAGAGTATGCAGCGTATCTGTTGCAAAGGAGGGCACTTACCTGGTGGAATACATTAGTGCAAACCACAGGCCGAGAAACGGTTAACCAGTTTTCTTGAGAAGAATTTAAGAAATTGCTGAAGGATTAATACTGCCCAAGGAGCGAACTCCAGAAGTTAGAACTGGAGTTATGGAATCATGAAATGAAAGGAGAGAATATAACTGCTTATACAGCTTGATTCCATGAGTTGGCGAATTTAGTACCTCGTTTAGTGACACCGAAGGAAGTCCGCATCGAGAGGTATATTTGGCGATTGTCCCTAGAGATTAGAGGAAACATTACCTCAGCAAATCCAAAGACTCTTCAGGAGGCAATAAACATTGCCACTAAACTCACAAATAATGCGATACGGTCAGGA
>NW_020200781.1:26041-30535 GCF_001531365.2 Cynara cardunculus var. scolymus
GGGGCAGATAGGAGTTTTGTATCACTAGATTTTGAGCTTAAGATTAACTTAAGGCCCCAAAGGTTGGAAGAAGCTTACGTAATTGAGTTTGCTAATGGCCAAGAAATTAAGGCTAAAGACATAATTAAGGATTGCACTCTAAGTTTAACCAATAAGAATTTCAGCATAGACCTTATACCGATTAAATTAGGAAGTTTTGACATAGTTATCGGCATAGATTGGCTATCCAAAAATCAAGCTGAGATTGTCTGTTCAGAGAAGACTATCCGGATTCCTCAAGATGGAAATGACCCAATTGTGATTCAAGGAGACAAGTCAGAACGAAAAATTAAGATAGTATCCTGCATGAAGATGCGAAGGTACTTGAAGAAGAATTGCGCTGCATTTCTGGCACATGTGATTGATGGGAAGGTCAAGGAGAAAAGTATTGATAATTTCTCCGTAGTTCAGGAGTTTTTTGACGTATTTCCGGAGGATTTACCAGGACTACCCCCGAAAAGACAAGTCGAATTAGGTATAGACTTAATTCCTTGAGCTGCCCCAGTGGCAAAGGCACCATATCGCTTGGCACCATCGAAGATGCAAGAAATGTCTAAACAACTCCAGGAGTTAATAGATAGGGGATTTATAAGACCAGGCTACTCGCCATGGGGTGCACCGGTTCTGTTCGTTAAAAAAAAAGATGGGTCAATGCGAATGTGCATTGATTATAGGGAACTTAATAAGTTGACCATCAAGAACATATACCCTCTCCCCAAAATCGATGATCTGTTTGATCAACTTCAAGGAGCGGTATATTTTTCCAAGATTGACATACGATCCGGATACCACCAAGTGAGAGTTCGGGAAGAGGACATTCCCAAAACAGCCTTCAGAACTTGTTACGGCCGTTACGAATTTCTGGTTATGCCATTCGGGTTAACCAATGCACCGGATGTCTTCATGGACCTAATGAATAGAGTCTGTAGACCGTATCTGGATAAATTTGTAATCATCTTCATAGACGATATATTAATTTATTCACGTAGCAGGGAGGACCATGAGCAACATTTGAGGATAATATTGGAGCTACTCCGAAACCAGAAATTGTACGCGAAATTTTCTAAATGCGAGTTCTGGATTCGTGAAGTACAATTTCTTGGTCATATAGTCAATGAGAAAGGGATTCAGGTAGATCCTGCCAAGATTGAGGCCATTAGGAAATGGGAAGCCCCAAGAACCCCTACGGAAATCCGTCAATTCCTTGGTTTGGCAGGCTATTATCGGCGATTTATCGCGAACTTTTCGAAAATCGCACAACCACTCACAGCCTTAACCCAGAAGGACAAGAAATTTGTTTGGGGTGAGAAACAAGAAGAAGCATTTGGGACTCTTAAGCAGAGATTGTGCAATGCACCTATTTTATCCTTACCAGATGGTTCGGAAAACTTTGTGGTCTATTACGATGCATCGCATCAAGGCTTAGGATGCGTGTTAATGCAAAAAGACAAGGTCATTGCGTATGCCTCAAGGCAACTTAAGATGCATGAGAAGAATTATACTACACATGACCTCGAATTGGGGGCAGTAGTATTCGCACTTAAGATTTGGAGACACTATCTATACAGCACCAAATGCATCATTTTCACCGATCATAAAAGCCTTCAACATATACTAGATCAAAAGATGCTGAACATAAGGCAACGGAGGTGGGTCGAACTTCTCAACGATTATGATTACGAAATAAAGTATCACCCAGGAAAAGCTAATGTGGTAGCAGACGCTTTAAGCCGGAAAGAAAGGGTGAAACCGTCAAGGGCACAAGCCTGGGAATGTTGGTTCAAACCAACCTAAAAATGCATATTCTTGAAGCACAAGAAGAGGCATTGAAATCGGAGAATCTGAAGAACGAAACCCTGCACCATTTAGAAAAGGAATTCGAAATTCGAGAAGATGGGGTGCGTTACTTCAGAAATAGAGTTTGGATACCAAGGAACGACAGTCTCCAGTCAACAATCCTGGAGGAAGCACATCGCTCTAGATACTCTATTCACCCAGGATCCGATAAGATGTACAAAGGGCTAAGAGACTATTACTGGTGGCCAGGAATGAGAAAGGACGTTGCCTTGTACGTAAGTCGATGTTTAACTTGCGCAAGGGTAAAAGCTGAACATCAGAAACCATCTGGTTTTCTTCAGCAACTAGAGATTCCCCAATGGAAGTGGGATCAGATATCCATGGATTTTGTTACAAAATTACCTAACACCAGGAGAGAATATGACTCAATATGGGACATAGTGGATCGACTTACGAAATCCGCACACTTTTTACCTATTCGAGAAGACTTTAGTACAGAAAGGCTTGCGCAATTATATATCAATGAAATCATATCGCGGCATGGAGTACCTATTTCCATCATATCCGACAAAGATAGTCGTTTTACTTCGCGATTATGGCAATCAGTTCAAAAGGTACTAGGCACAAGGCTGGACTTGAGCACTTCCTATCATCCTCAGACGGATGGGCAAACGGAAAAGACAATCCAAACGCTAGAGGATATGTTACGAGCCTGTGTAATAGACTTTGGGGGAAGTTGGGATACTCATCTGCCATTGGTTGAGTTATCCTACAATAATGGATATCACACCAGTATCCAGTGCGCACCATATGAAGCCTTGTATGGGCGTAAGTGTAGATCCCAACTCAGCTGGTTGGAAATTGGTGACAGACAGCTAACTAGGCCTAACATTATCTAGGAGACAACCGACAAAATCTCAATCATCCATGAAAGGCTTAAAGCTGCGAGAGATCGCTAGAAGAGCTACGCTGATAACCGAATGAAACCATTGAAATTTCAAGTGGGTGATAAAGTCCTTTTAAAGGTATCTCCCTGGAAAGGGATTGTACGCTTCGGAAAGAAAGGAAAGCTTAGCCCAAGGTATGTGGGTCCATTTGAAATACTTGAAAGAGTAGGACCGGTTGCATACAAACTAAGTTTACCCCCAGAGTTGAGTGCCATCCATGATACTTTTCATGTATCAAACCTTAAGAGGTGTTTAACTGACGAAACATTGGTTCTACCTTTGGAAGACATTCAAATTAATGAACGGTTACGTTTCATTAAAGAACCGATTGAAATTCTCGACCATAAAGACAAGCAATTGAAGCGTAGCAAGATCCCGATTGTAAAACTGCGTTGGACTTCGAGGGGACCAGAGTTCACGTGTGAAAGAGAAGATTTCATGAAAGCAAATATCCCCATTTGTTCGCAAGCAAGTCATGATCTGAGGTTGACGAACAAATTTCGGGATGAAATTTTTCTGACATGGGAAGACTGTGACATTCTGTCATTTCAGAGTCTTAGGTTAACATTTTATTATAGATCCTATATTTAGAAATAATATTTCTCTAGGACCTAGTTTTAGTGATTAAAATTCATCTAGTTTAGCTCCCAAGTTTTGTTTGGAAGTTCACACCTCGGTGGGAGATCAGATAAAGCTAACTTGTGTAATGCCAAATATTTTTGAAATGCTCTAAATAAAATAAAGTTGATATTATAAACTTTTAAAATTAAAATACAAAAGTCCCATTTGAATGTCCACTTGATTTATCAAAAGATGGAGTTTTGAGTTTAATAATGTCATTCTATTTATTTTGGTAAATATTTTAGTGGGCTTATTCTTATGAGAAAAATAGAAGTTTTATTTGGTTTGGGCCTTTAGAGGCCAGCCCATTTATTTCATTAAAATCCTTGTATAAATACCCCTCATCTTTTGAAAACTCTCATTTTCTTTATCGCCAACTTGAAATTGTTCATCTCTCTAAACTCTTTCTAAGATCAATCACTCTCCAGCCGAATCCACCTTCAAGCAAGTCTTTAGAAATTCTCTCTCTCAATCTTGAAGATCCTTCAAAAATATAAGAAAGAGGTACGATACTAGTTATTTTATTTTTATAAAAAATCATGAAACTGTATCTTCTTTCTTCCACATCTCGGCCATGTAGTAAATTTTTCTGGAGAACCAAAGAGGGGAGATTTTTTATCTAAAACATGAAAATGTTTTCAAAGAGGATAATAATCTATGATCCATGTTCCTTGAACTACAAAGTAGGAAGGGTGCAACTTGACTCTATTTTCGTCTAGAGCTCATAGGAGATCTGAATGTGGGATGTTGGTCTATTTAGGAAGACAGGGCAGACGTTGAGAGCTTCAGACTTCATTTCCTTGGATATTCATCATCAAACCAGTGAGTTCTCGCGGCCCCACTTTTAATTCCTTGTTTATTGTTTTGGGGGAAAAGCATGAGATTAAGCAAACTATGTATGTTACTTGTTTGAAACCATTGGACTAAGGAACAGCTTAGTCAAGTTTTGTTTGATACCATCGGACTAAGGAACTGCTTAGTCAAGTTTTGTTTGAAACCATCGGACTAAGGAACTGCTTAGTCAAGCTTTGTTTGAAACCATTGGACTAAAAAACTGCTTAGTCAAGTTTATTATGTCATGAAATATTGA